>NC_042989.1:24221383-24393883 GCF_901001165.1 Salmo trutta
GAGAGAGAGAGGAGAAAGAGGAGAGAGAGAGAAGAAGAAAAGGAGAGAAAGAGAAAGAGGAGAAGAGAGAAGAAAGGAGAGAGAAAGAGGTATAGGGAGAGAGAGAGAGAGAGAGAGAGAGAGAGAGAGAGAGAGAGAGAGAGAGAGAGAGGTTTCCCCCCACCCTGCTGTGTGGCAGAACTCAATATGGGAGCGCGCACACAAGCAAGGGAGTGAGCGAAAGGGAGGAGAGGGGTGTAGGGTAGTGAAGGATAGGAAGGAGCGCGCTAGAACACTGTGTTCTCTTAAAAAAAACTTGATTCCAAGCCACCACTTTTAGAGTGGAACATCACAGACGGTGGGCCGCGCCAGCCAGCCCTCTGGGGTTCATCCCCTCTCATGTCCCTGCAATTTAGTCAACACGTTTCAGCTGAGCCTAATGGAGATCATGTGTGGGGTGGGCCCCTGCTACCAGCTAGGCCCCATCAGGACCCTGTTCCAAAGATCCACCGCTCCTCCTCCCCAGTCCTGCGGCAGAGCCTAGGTCTATACCTATCCGGCAGAGAGAGGAGGAGGGGGCTGTGTGTCGATTAGGGTAGCAAACAGGGTGAATAGAAAAAGAAGATTGCAAAACTGGGGTTCTGTTTGTGAGTATGGAGTTGTTTATCTAACCCTTTCCTCTAGGGGGAGCTGCTGAACTGCTGAGAGGGGAACGGTTGTGGAGGGTGCTCTCTCACTGGCCGACCGCCAAGGTTGTGACACAACACAACCTCATTAAGGTGTTTTGATAAGTGTCCAGTTGAGTTTCCCCTGATGAAATACAGGAGCCTGTCCCCGCCACAATTTAGTCAACACGTTTCAACTGGCGACAATTAAATAGAGATCATGTGTGGGGTGGGCCACAGCCACTAGAGCCATCAAGTCCCCGTGCCACAGATCCCAGCTCTACCCTAAAGCATATATTCAGCGGGAAGAGACAGAGAGAGAGAGACGGGGGGGGGCTGGGCTGACTCCACTTCTCCCGAATCAACAGCAGCTGAAGGTTTGGATTTTCCTTGCGTGAAATCAGATACGGGGCCCGACTCCGGGGCCTGCTAGACTCTGGAAAAAGAAACAGACCCCTAACCCTCCTCACACACCCCCCTTATCCGAAAAATAAGAGAATTTCAACTGCAGAAAATAAATGTGTCCCTGAAAAAATGAAGCATAAGCCGTGGAAATTACAAAGGAACAGATTTTTTTTGTTGCTGAAAATATACCCAGTTCTCCAGACGTAGGGGTAAGACATTTCAACAAGACTGTGGCACGCAAGTTCAGCATCCTACCCCCTCAGGGCTGTGGCGTGCAAGCGCTTGCTGTTTCACAAATACAGCCTGTCTTGGGAGGGGTTGAAGGTAGCTGAAGGATGGGACTAAAAACAAACAAAAGATAACTATTGTAAAATATACTGTGTCCGTAAAATGTATATAGTATGTGTAAGCTGGAAGTAGAAGCCTAAGTGTTGTTGTCCATTAGTTTACTCCAATTAGGGGAGGGGTGGTGGGGTTAGGGGACAATTATAAAGGAAGATATATATATATATATATATATATATATATATATACACACACAATGCATTCAGAAGGTTTTCAGACCCCTTCACTTTTTCCACATTTTGTTTACGTTACAGCATTATTCTAAAATGTATTCAATTGTTTTCTTCCCCAAATCAATCTTCACACAATACCCCATAATGACAAATGCAAAAACAGGTTTTTATCATTTTTGCAAATGTACTAAAAATGAAAAAACTGAAATATAACATTTCCATAAGTACTCAGACCATTTACTCAGTACTTTGTTGAAGCACCGATTACAGCCTTCTTGGGTATGACGCTACAATCTTGGCATACCTGTATTCTTCTCTGCACATCCTCACAAGCTCTGTCAGGTTGGATGGGAAATGTCGCTGCACAGCTATTTTCAGGTCTCTCCAGAGATTTTCGATCGGGTTCAAGTCCGGGCTCTGGCTGGGCCACTCAAGGAAATTCAGAGACTTGTCTCGAAGCCACTCGTGCATTGTCTTGGCTGTGTACTTAGGGTTGTTGTCCTGTTGGAAGGTGAACCTTTGCCCCACTCTGAGGTCCTGAGTGCTCTGGAGAAATATTTCATCAAGGATCTCTCTGTACTTTCCTCCATTCATCTTTCCCTCGAACCTGACTAATCTCCCAGTCCCTGCTGCCGAAAAACATCTTCACAACATCATGCTGCTACCACCATGCTTCACCGTATGCTTGCTACCTCCAGATGTGCATTCTGGCCAAAGTGTTCAATCTTGGTTTCATCAGACCAGAGAATCTTGCTTCTCATAGTCTCAGAGTCTTTAGGTGCCTTTTGGCAAACTCCAAGCGGGCTGTCATGTGTGTCTTCTGTCTGGCCACTCTACCATAAAAGCATAATTGGTAAAGTGCTGCAGAGGTGGTTGTCCTTCTGGAAGGTTCTCCCATCTTCACAGAGGAACTCTGGAGCTCTGTCAGAGTGACCATCGGGTTCTTGGTCATCTCCCTGACCAAGGCCCTTCTCCCCCGATTTCTCAGTTTGGCCGGACGGCCAGCTCTAGGAAGAGCCTTGATGGTTCCAAAATTCTTCCATTTAAGAATGATGGAGGCCACTGTGTTCTTGGGGACCTGCAATGCTGCAGAAATGTTTTGGTACCCTTCCTCGACACAATCCTGTCTCGGAGCACTACGGACAATTCCTTCGAACTCATGGCTTGGTTTTTGCTCTGACATGCAGTTTCAACTGCGGGACCTTATATAGACATGTGTGTGCCTTTCCAAATCATGTCCAATCAATTGAATTTACCACAGGTGGACTCCATTCAAGTTGTATTGGAGAAACATCTCAAGGATGATCAATGGAAACAGGATGCACCTGAGCTCAATTTCGAGTCTCATAGCAAAGGGTTTGAATACATATGTTAATAAGGTATTTCTGTTTTCCCTTTGTCATTATGGGGTATTGTGTGTAGATTGATGAGGAACATTTTTAATTTAATCAATTTTAGAAAATGGCTGTAACGTAAAAGAATTTGGAAAAATGGAAGGGGTCTGAATACTTTCCGAATGCACTATATATACAGTTGAAGTCGGAAGTTTACATACACCTTAGCCAAATAAATGTAAACTCAGTTTTTCACAATTCCTGACATTTAATCATTGTAAAAATTCCCTGTCTTAGGTCAGTTAGGATCACCACTTTATTTTAAGAATGTGAAATGTCAGAATAATAGTAGAGAGAATTATTTATTTCAGCTTTTATTCCTTTCATCACATTCCCAGTGGGTAAGAAGTTTACATACACTCAATTAGTATTTGGTAGCATTGCCAAGCTTCCCACAATAAGTTGGGTGAATTTTGGCCCATTTCTCCTGACAGAGCTGGTGTAACTGAGTCAGGTTTGTAGGCCTCCTTGCTCGCACACACTTTTTCAGTTCTGCCCACAAACTTTCTATAGGACTAAAGTCAAGGCTTTGTGATGGCCACTCCAATACCTTGACTTTGTTGTCCTTGAGCCATTTTGCCACAATTTTGGAAGTATGCTTGGGGTCATTTTCCATTTGGAAGACCCATTTGCAACCAAGCTTTAACTTCCTGACTGATGTCTTGAGATGTTGCTTCAATATATCCACATAATTTTCCTGCCTCATGATGCCATCTATTTTGTGAAGTGCACCAGTCCATCCTGCAGCAAAGCACCCCCACAACATGATGCTGCCACCCCCGTGCTTCACGGTTAGGATGATGTTCTTCGGCTTGCAAGCTTCCCCCTTTTTCCTCCAAACATAACAATGGTCATTATGGCCTACTCAGGTCTATTTTTGTTTCATCAGACCAGAGGACATTTCTCCAACAAGTACAATCTTTGTCCCCATGTGCAGTTGCAAACCGTAGTCTGGCTTTTTTATGGCGGTTTTGGAGCAGTGGCTTCTTCCTTGCTGAGCGGCCTTTCAGGTTATGTCGATATAGGACTCATTTTACTGTGGATATAGATACTTTTGTACCTGTTTCCTCCAGCATCTTCACAAGGTCCTTTGCTGTTGTTCTGGGATTGATTTGCACTTTTCGCACCAAAGTACGTTCATCTCTAGGAGACAGAACGCGTCTCCTTCCTGAGCGGTATGACGACTGCGTGGTCCCATGGTGTTTATACTTGTGTACTATTGTTTGTACAGATTAACATGGTACCTTCAGGCGTTTGGAAATTGCTCCCAAGGATGAACCAGACTTATGGAGGTCTACAATTGTTTTTCTGAGGTCTTGGCTGATTTCTTTTGATTTCCCCATGTCTCAAGCAAAGAGGCACTGGGTTTGAAGGTAGGCCTTGAAATACATCCACAGGTACACCTCTAATTGACTTAGATTATGCCAATTAGCCTATCAGAAGCTTCTAAAGCCATGACATCATTTTCTGGAATTTTCCAAGATGTTGAAAGGCACAGTCAACTTAGTGTATGTAAACCTCTGACCCACTGGAATTGAGATAAAGTGAATTATAAGTGAAATAATCTGTCTGTAAACAATTGTTGGAAAAATGATTGTGTCATGCACACTGTAGATGTCCTAACCAAGTTGACAAAACTATAGTTTGTTAACAACAAATTTGTGGAGTGGTTGAAAAACAAGTTTTAATGACTCCAACCTAAGTGTATGTAAACTTCCGACTTCAAGTGTATATACAGTACCAGTCAAAAGTTGGGACAAACCTACTCATTCAAGGGTTTTTCTTTATTTTTACTATTTTCTAATGAGTTGGTTTGCCCAAACTTTTGACTTGTACTGTATATATTTTTTTTAACAGTGTACCCATCAACACCAAGTCAAGTGGAATTAGACTGTGTGTGTGTGTGTGTGTGTGTGTGTGTGTGTGTGTGTGTGTGTGTGTGTGTGTGTGTGTGTGTGTGTGTGTGTGTGTGTGTGTGTGTGTGTGTGTGTGTGTGTGGCAAGGAACCACGTCACACCTGTTGGTTTTCACAATGTCTCTTTAAGCCACTGACGCTCAGGACAAGGAAGTCAAACAAATTCTAGAGCATACATTGCATACCTACATTCCCACCTTACCCAGTATCAAACTGCCACTACTGCCTATATACAAAAAAATCAGCTACAAACAGACAGAACATAATGTAGCCCATTAGCCTATGTACAGTACATCTAGATAAAATGTATGCCACTAAACTACAGGAGGTTGGTGGCACGTTAATTGGGGTGGACGAGCTTGTGCTAATGGCTGGAGCGGAATTTGTGGAATGGTATCAGATACGTCAAACATATGGTTTGATGCGGTTCCATTTGCTTGTTTCCAGCCATTACTATGAGCCGTCCTCCCCTCAGCAGCCTCCACTGCACTAAACCGTGTGCAATTGCATATAGGGAATTGAAGGGACTACTACTGTACTGTATATAGTTGCAAGATAGCAAGATGGGCAGACTTACGGCACTTCACAATAACTGGCACACCTGCATGTTGCACGCCTCTGTAACCAAAGGCCACGTGTCTGCTTTCCGTGGGGTTAATCAGTAATTGCTGCGCGACAAATTTAAGATTATAAAAAGTATAGGCAAACGTTCATATTTTTCATCCCTTGCAGTTTTCAGAAACGACAGTTGGCCTACTTAATGAAACATAGCTTTGGCAAGATGCTATTAGGCTACAATGCAAATTGCGCCCGTCTTGTAAAATCTTGGCCAACTATAACTGTTTTAGGTAGTAATGTAACCCTCATTTATTGACTTAATTATCTATCACTTTCTGTGAGGGCCCGTTGCTAAAGAATCGAGTTACAATGACGTTCCTTTCTATATAGTTTAATTCGAATAGTAGCTGTAGTAGCTGTAGCATATAATTGACTCAGGTGAATCCCCCGCGCAGGTGAGCATGGGGAAAAGTAATGTCAGAATAAAAGTCCCAGACATAAAGTCTAAATGGTGACACTATAATAAAAGTCTCAGAATTCTGATTATAAAACATATATTTCTTATTCCAAAACCCTGGCTACAGTAACAACAAACCAGTCAGACAGGACTCAGAGATGAGTGACAGTTATCAGGTGTTCTATGGCTCCCGTTGGCCTACTTTCTCCACTAGGTGATTGACTGCCGCACCCTGAGCAAACCTTCATTCTTGACTGCCTGCCAAAGAGAAATTAAACTGATCAATAGAGCGATATTAAACTGCCGTTTATTGGTTTACGGAAGCCTACATCACACAGAATGAAGAATAAAAAAAACTAATCAAATGTTTGTCTGTCACATTAATCAGCTGATGCTGTCACTATTGTCAATATTGGTAATTGTAAGTGGAGCCAATGTTGTTTCAACATAATTTCAACCCCCTAAAATCTATGTGATCATCAAGTCATCAACATAAGGGAATTTCATATTTTTTCACCCAACTTTTAACCTAAATCCAATGACATGGCGACATTTTTTGTTGATTTCACGTTGACAACTCAACCAAATGTAAATCAAAACTAGACGTTGAACTGACGTCTGTGCCCAGTGGGTCCTTTATGGGTTAACTATGTCTGATTCAACAGGTAGACTAGCTGAAGGCATAGGTGCATACATTAAGTGCATGGTGTGTGCAGTCATGTCCTCATCTGTCCTTGTGTGCCTATCAAACCCAGATACTACAGTACAGTAGGTGGCAGCAGATGTATGAGAAGACTGAGACACATATACACACACAGCTCATGTTGTGTTTGGAAAGAACTGCCAGATCAGCCTAACCCTGCAGTCATGCCTTGGTTTTTGTGGGGCAGTATGGTGTTGTGCTTAAGGAAATAAACTGGTGACAGGAGCTGCTCCAAATCCCAGCGAGGAAAACTGCAGAGTCAAACACTTGAGCATGATCTGAATTTCCTCTGTCAGTTGAATAAATTAGGGAATGCGTGGCTGGGAAATTTGACTCAAAACAGCTGGCTTTTGTGTACTGTGTTACCTATGCGACTACACTTCAGGATAGATTAGCACTGACTGGTCTGTGACATTGATCCGGTTTGGTTACTTTTACAAAATACACAAATACATAGAACACACACATTCTCTCTCTGACTCTGTCTCTTTCTTTCTCTCTCTCTACCACTCTTTTTCACCAACTTGGTCTCAGAGCATTTCGTACTATTCTGTACGTAAATCCGAGACACTCCATATCAGGGTTTGGAACCTAAATAATTTTCCAATCATTGCATTCTGAACAGAATGACAATTTTTTTTGTTTGTTTCGTCCCGTTCGAACCCTGAACCGGTTCGAAGTTCTGAACCGGTTCACACCCCAAAAAAAGTTCCCGGTTTATATCGCTTTTTTCTGTTTCTTTTTGAACCTGTGAAATCAACCGTTTTTTACATTTAGCTCATTGAATTACTTCACCAATCAGTATGGATAGAGTAGGCTAGTTGTTTACACGCATAATGGACAGTGTAGCCTATGGCACAACATGTGACTGCCATTTTGCGGGTGGGGAGAGAGCGAGAGAGAGTTGAGGACGAGGCTTGAAGCGCTGGGCATCTTGTTATGACATGGATTATCTGAATTAGGTCCACAGAATTATACCTAGGAGGAGTGGCTTCAATGGAGGTACTTTGAATGTCATTTGAGCTAGCTAGCTAACAAGCTTGTGTGTGTTGTGCAGTAGCAGAATTAAAAACACATCTTACCTTTTTGTAGTTAATAAATCCAACTTGAAACGTGATAACTAGGCCTGTAGTATCCTTAACTAGCATTGAAAGAGTTAATCCATTCTTTTCTAGCTAATTAAAATCTCTGTCCCTATCTTCTGAATCAAGCTTGTAACATCAGTACCGCAGCCTATGCGTCGGAGCGGGGGAGGGGAGGTAGCCTAAACACGCACACACACAGGCAAATATTTTTAGCTTGCAGACACACACTGGAACAAGTTTCTGAGTGACAGAGTAAAGGCAATGCATAGGCACTTTTGTGTTTTGTTTTGGAACTAGAAAAAAATCCTGGAACTTTAAAGAACATTATTAACATTATTTCCCATGCTTTTAAAATAACTGTTCTCTTCTGGAACAGTATGGATCAGTTTTGTTCCAGGTTCTGTTTCTGTTACTTGAAAATCTTTGTTATTTTATACTTTTCGGTTTCCTGAACCAGTTCCAACCCCTGGTATGTATTCATTTCTGGATGTCCATCACAAACCCAGGTGGAAAAAACCCCTACTTAAGTATGATCTCCAATTAGAGACAACGAGGACCAGCTGCCTCTAATTGGAGATCATCCCAAACAAAACCCAACATAGAAATACAAAACTAGAACCTGACAACATAGAAATAGAAAACATAGAATAGAACAAAGAACTACAAATCTCGAATGCCCACCCAAATCACACCCTGACCTAACCAATATAGAGAAACAAAACGTCTCTCTCAGGTCAGGGCGTGACAGATATGTTATCAATTACAAGTCGTATGATACGTTCTGAATTGCAATTCGTATGATATAAGAATTACAATTCGTACAATATATTACGAATTAGCAATACGTATGATATGATACGAATTCCAATTTGTTGTGGCTAGTTTTAGCTAGGTGGCTAATGCTAACATTAGCTAGGTGGCTAACGTTAGCTAGGGTTAAGGTTAGAGTTAAGATTAGAAGTTAGGTTAAAGCGTTAAAGTTAGGAGTAAGGTTCAATGGTTAATGTTAGGGCAAGGGTTAGCTAACATGCTAAGTAGTTGCAAAGTAGCTAAAAAGTAGTAAGTAGTTGCAAAGTTGCTAAAGTTGTCCATGATGAGATTCGAACATGCAACTTATGGGTTGCTAGATGTTCGCATTATACGCCTACGCATCCACCCCAACCAACCACCCACCCTCTTTTCGTTTTTGACTTAAGTAACCTTCTGTCTTATGTAACCATGCCAAATGTAACATATTACACTAAATCGAGTGTCTCGGATTTACGTATACTATGTAACATCTAGTCTATGAGACCGGGCTGCTCTCTTCCTCCCTCCCCCTATTTGTGTCTGAATGTGATGGTTATCTCTGTAGTTTCCTGTTCCCTCTCTTCAGTGTGATTTATGTAGAGTTACACAACAGCCCACAATGCACAACAAGCTGTCAGTGTTAGCCTCTTTTAATTATTCGAAATAACAGAGAATAATGTTACTGTAGGTTCCTCTGGTTTAGCTGGAATGGTTGTGTAGGAGGACTGGGAGTATTCTGAGGCTGAGGGGGAGGACTCTCTCATAACTTCACAGATCTATTTGCTGATGTGCTGTCACAGCTTCATGACTGTTACTGACCAAAACATTTGTCAGTTCATTACTTCTAGCTAGATAGTGTTTGCAGGGTTGTAGGTCTACACTGTCAGTTGGGGATGTGGTACTTTACTACAGCTTCCTGTCAGTGGAATGAATTCTGACTCTCCCTATCTCACTTTGACTCTGAAACATTTTCATGGGCGGGTCATGTATGATATCTATGTGCACCAGGAGTCTCTAAACCAAATGTGTTGTTTCTCTCTCCCTCTCTCAGGTCCCACCGCTGATCTCTTCCCCCAGAGGACCTCCTTCCCCTCTCTGTCCCCGCTGACTGACCCCCGTTTCTCAGACCCACGTATGCACTACCCAGGGGCCTTCACCTACTCAGCCAACCCCTCCAGCACGGGCATCGGGGGCCTCAGTGTGACGGGAATGTCTGCCTCCTCCCGCTACCACACCTACCTGCCCCCGCCCTACCCAGGCAACCAGAACCAGGGAAGCCACTTCCAGTCCAACACCTCCCCCTACCACCTGTACTATGGCACCGGGTCCGGCTCCTACCAGTTCTCCATGGTGGGCCCGGGCGGGACCGGGGGTGAGCGCTCCCCCAGCCGCCTGCTGCCCTGCTCGGGGGCCTCAGCCTCTGGAGTTGGCAACAGCCTGATAATCCAGGGCCTGAGCAACCAGAGCGAGGGGGTGGAGGCAGATGGTAGCCACAGCAACTCCCCTACGACCATGAGTGGGTCTGGACGCATGGACGAATCTGTCTGGAGGCCCTACTGACTGTTAGACAGCTAGAGGAAATGTAGGACAGAGAAGAGAGAGAGAAAGCAAAAGTAAAGAAGTTAAATGAACAAAAAAAGATGAATCCTTCCCCCAAAAATAAATGTTGCATGTTTGTCTTTTATTTATCCTGCACTCGCTTCGTTCCCTTTTCCTAGTTGACCAAAGACATTCAATGTCTGTCAGAATGCCATGGCCAGAGGTGGCCTTTATGAAAGCCATGGATACACCCTGCACTGTGACAGGGACTATTCTCTGAGACTCTGAAAGCCATACAAATCTCATTATTTTCAATTGATGAGTAAGAACTGCAAAATAACTGTAAATAGATGTTATGGTGTTAGAACAAATAAGCCATAGTAATATACTGTATCAGGTTCTTCTGAAAAACAGGTACAACATGCATACCATAGACTATGAAAAGGCAAAACTTTCACATCCATTCATTCTATGCAGCTGATGAACGGTAAAAATGCAAGTGCTATTGTGGCTAATCAGCCAACGAGACCAAAACTATCCTTATCCCTCAGATGAGGGATACCTTTCTTCGCGTTACGAGCTAAACATCCAGAACAGTGACTGTACTGCCTCAACGGCCTTTGACTGTTATGTGAAAACAGAAGTCAAACAGGATGTTTGCTTCACAAGACTCAGAACCTGCCCTAGATGACTTGTGGCTGTATTGCTAATGTATACATGTCAATTGATCCTGAAGCTTTTATTTTGTGAGCGGTTTGGAGATTCATCCATCAGTCCATGAAAGATCATCAAGAACAATCCATCGTCTCAAAGTAGTTATGTATTGCTTGAAAATTGCATTTATTATCTATACTAGGATGGATCAGTCCTTGGAGGTACAGTAAGCAATGCTTATTCAAAATGAACAACATTATGTATTTGAGTGAAACTCCCCTGTAAAGTCGTTAATGTATTGATCATCTATGTAGCAGAACAATAGCTGATATTCTGAGGACTGTCCAGAACTTTAGCAGAGAAGAGGGTTTTTTTAAGCAGGAATTTTATGGATTCCTGTCTTTTTAGTTTCTTGGACTGTTGTCTTTATTTTTACTTATGGTAGGCCTATATATTTCTTCATTGTGTCTGCAAACTGTTCTAGTGTAGTATGTCTGAACTAGATAATACAGTTTACTTTTTTTATATTTATTTGAGCCAAATTTGAGAAAATGTTCACTTATGCCCAAAAACATTTAGCATTTCTCTCTACCTTATCTTTTTTATATAAATATTTTGTTTATTTGTTGTTTAATATAAAATTTGAATTTGTGTAATATATTTCTTCTAAATTATGAAAAAAAACTAAACTTTTAATGTTATTATTTTGTATTTCAATGTAGCTTCGATGCACTAAAAACATTCATGATATTCAACCATTAGAAGCACAGATCCCAACATTAAATCCAACGATCACATTATTTATAAGATTCCCCCTTAAACAGTCGCCCAATCACCAGCCCCCAGCCTCCTTGAGTTCACATTTTTTCCACTCTTTTAAAGAAGAAAATAAATACATAAGTCACACAACCCACATTATGTGGCTATGCAGATGTTGTTTCTTTGTTTATCAAACAAAGATACTAACCTGTATGAAGAATGACTGAAACCTCAGACTTTGATTGGCTTAATCTCAAACCACATTGGCATGTCTGAAGTGGCTAACTAAACAGTAGAGATGGAGTGGGCTGATTTTCACACACACACACACACACACACACACACACACACACACACACACACACACACACACATACACCTGTGCTTTCTGTGCTACAGGTGTGATTGTGCACATTCTCACAGACCCTATGGCCTTTCCCACCCCAGGGGGACACAGAGAGTAGGGATGAAGATAGAGGGGGTTCAAAGTGGGATCCTCTTACCAACACCAAGGGCAATCCTAACTAAAAACAAGCCCTTGTTGTGCACAGGTCCCTTTGTTCTGCATGAGCTGTGAGTCCTTTGAAGCCTTTCTGAACGTGTTTTCTCTCCTTCCTATTGTAATTTACTGATCATTAGTGCCTGCAGCTCAGGGCACTGCACAGGATTCAGATGTCAGGACAGAGCATATTTTTTGTATGAGCTGTGCTGAGCCACTTCATTCATTGTGTCAGGTGTGCCATGTTAAGAAATGGAGGTGTTTTGGTGAAAAGGAGGAGGAGAGTTGTTGGGGCTTCTTAAGAGCAGATATTATACCAATTAGGGTTGGTTTAGCGACCCCCAATCTTTGAGCTCATACATTAAAAAACTAAAAATATTGCTAGCATTTGTAGCTCAGAAAAAAGTTAAGCTAACCCTATTGACAAATCTACTACCCTATGCCTTATTTTAGTTGAAGACAATCAATTATGTAAAGATGCATTTCTAACTCTTGGGGAGTAGAGGGAAAGAATAGCATGTTCTTATAATCACTGTGTTCCTGCCCACCCCTTTGGGTTTGAAGGCTTTAGATTGGGCAAAATTCATGCAGCTATGAGAAATCAAAGATGTACCTGATATCATATGGTTATATCAAAACCAAAGAAAGGCCTGTAATATTGTTACATTGAGGGTTTGGATTTGTTGTTTTACACAAAATGTCTCGGTTGGTTTCCATTATCTGTTGATAAAATGTCCATAACTCTTAAGAGGTTGTGTGTAAATCATGAGGCATTTGCAAAACAGGGAGGTCAAATTGTACAATTACATTTTATTTTATTTTATGTTGGATAGAAAAGCGCAAAGCTTATGTTTTCTTTAATGTTTCTTTTAAACAACCTCCTCTTCATTTTGTTATACCATAATGTTAACTCATTTTGCTCTAAGCATGTATGTCTGA
The DNA here is from genome assembly GCF_901001165.1 of Salmo trutta. Taxonomy (NCBI): domain Eukaryota; kingdom Metazoa; phylum Chordata; class Actinopteri; order Salmoniformes; family Salmonidae; genus Salmo; species Salmo trutta. The sequence goes on from NC_042989.1 coordinate 24,234,242, forward strand.
AGCTGATATGTTAATTTAATTTTCATCCATGTAATATCCTTAAAGACTCTGTATTAAGTGCTTGTAAAGTGTGCAGATAATGTAGTTTTTAATCATTTTAATTAAAAAACATCAATTTCAGATTTTTCTCAGGATTGTTGTTTTTAATATGACAAAATGATGCATGTATATCAGTTCCCCTTAATGAGGAGAACATCTAGGCCATGTCAACATAAGTAATAATACTCTCTAGCATAATAGAACCATTGAGCAATATTTTAGGGGTCTCAAAATATTTACGACCAAATCCTTCACAACAAGCTCTCACAGTTTCACATCAGAATAGTTTCTCGAACGCCAAATTTCTAAGTTGTTCCAAACGTCAAATTTCAAAGTTTAGGCATTAGCTCTGAATTTTTAAGGTTAGTGAAATGAACGTGAGGGGAGACAGAGAGCTGGTTTCAAGCACAGGGTGCAGCAGGTGTTTATTTGTAAAGGACCACAGGAGGAGGCAGGTAGCTGGGTCCAGGGGCAGGGGGTCCAAAAAGGCAACAGGGGGTCCAAAAAGGCAACAGTACAGGCAGGGATAAGGCTAGTTACGTCGCCCAGGAGATCAGGAAATAGGTTGATAACAGGAAATCCGATAGGCTAAAGTACAGGCAGGGAATAGGCGGCGTTAGTGAGGCAGACCAAAACTATTATATACGGGAGGAGTAAATTACGGTGGAAACCAGAGCTCCGACTAGACATGTTACAAAACAAACAATACCTCACAATGATGGGGTGCAAAGAACTGAACTAAATAGTGTGTGATAATGACATACAGGTGTGTGAACAGGTGATCAGAATTCAGGTGATTGGGATCTGGAGAGTAAGCTGTGTTCAGGGGATCTACGTGTTTGAGAGTGTGAGCTGGAAGCAGACGTTACAGTTAGGGTTAGGTTTAGGCATTAACTCCTAAATCCTAAGGTTAGGCATTATCTCCTAATGGTTAACTTACAGTGAGGGAAAAAGTATTTGATCCCCTGCTGATTTTGTACGTTTGCCCACTGACAAAGAAATTATCAGCCTATAATTTTAATGGTAGGTTTATTTGAACAGTGAGAGACAGAATAACAACCAAAAAATCCAGAAAAATCCATGTCAAAAATGTTTTAAATTGATTTGCGTTTTAATGAAGGAAAACATGACTTAGCACTTGGTGGCAAAACCCTTGTTGGCAATCACAGAGGTCAGACGTTTCTTGTAGTTGGCCACCAGGTTTGCACACATCTCAGGAGGGATTTTGTCCCACTCCTCTTTGCAGATCTTCTCCAAGTCATTAAGGTTTCGAGGCTGACGTTTGGCAACACGAACCTTCAGCTCCCTCCACAGATCTTCTATGGGATTAAGGACTGGAGACTGGCTAGGCCACTCCAGGACCTTAATGTGCTTTTTCTTGAGCCACTCCTTTGTTGCCTTGGCCGTGTGTTTTGGGTCATTGTCATGCTGGAATACCCATCCACGACCCATTTTCAATGCCCTGGCTGAGGGAAGGAGGTTCTCACCCAAGATTTGATGGTACATGGCCCCGTCCATCGTCCCTTTGATGCGATGAAGTTGTCCTGTCCCCTTAGCAGAAGAACACCCCCAAAGCATAATGTTTCCACCTCCATGTTTGACGGTGGGGATGGTGTTCTTGGGGTCATAGGCAGCATTCCTCCTCCTCCAAACACGGCGAGTTGAGTTGATGCCAAAGAGCTCCATTTTGGTCTCATCTGACCACAACACTTTCACCCAGTTGGTCTCTGAATCATTCAGATGTTCATTGGCAAACTTCAGACGGGCATGCATATGTGCTTTCTTGAGCAGGGGGTCCTTGAGGGCTCTGCAGGATTTCAGTCCTTCACGGCGTAGTGTGTTACCAATTGTTTTCTTGGTGACTATGGTCCCAGCTGCCTTGAGATCATTGACAAGATCCTCCCGTGTACTTCTGGGCTGATTCCTCACCGTTCTCATGATCATTGCAACTCCACGAGGTGAGATCTTGCATGGAGCCCCAGGCCGAGGGAGATTGACAGTTCTTTTGTGTCACCTTCTCACCAAGCTGCTTGGCGATGGTCTTGTAGCCCATTCCAGCCTTGTGTAGGTCTACAATCTTGTCCCTGACATCCTTGGAGAGCTCTTTGGTCTTGGCCATGGTGGAGAGTTTGGAATCTGATTGATTGCGTCTGTGGACAGGTGTCTTTTATACAGGTAACAAACTGAAATTAGGAGCACTCCCTTTAAGAGTGTGCTCCTAATCTCAGCTCGTTACCTGTATAAAAGACACATGGGAGCCAGAAATCTTTCTGATTGAGAGGGGGTCAAATACTTATTTCCCTCATTAAAATGCAAATCAATTTATAACATTTTTGACGTGTTTTTCTGGATTTTTTGTTGTTGTTATTCTGCCTCTCACTGTTCAAATAAACCTACCATTAAAATTATAGACAGATCATTTCTTTGTCAATGGGCAAACGTACAAAATCAGCAGGGGATCAAACACTTTTTTCCCTCACTGTTAGTGTTGAGGTTTGGGATAGGCTTAAAACTAAAATCTCAAAAACAACTTTCTATCGCTGGATTCGAACATGCAACCTTTTGCACCAAATGTCAAATTTTTAAGTGTTTAAGGTTAAGTTTAGGCATTAACTGCAATTCTGACATTCAATATTGAAAAGTTTCACTTGTAAATACCTCTATGATTAGCAAGAGGGAAGGTATTGAAAGTGAACAATGTAAACACGTAGGCACATGCTATAATTCACCTCTAGAAATACAAACAGGATCACCTCAACAGACTAATGGGTACAGTATAAGGGAACGAATGTTCAATCAAACCCACTCCATTCCAATTTATTCCGTTCTGGCAAATTCCGTTCTCATCCAATACTCTCTTAGGCTCAGAGCCGTAAATACCATAGACTGTATACCATGTCCTCTCTCTCTCTCTCTCTCTCTCTATCTCTCTCTCTCTATCATCATCATCATCTAAGTGGTGGTTACCCAAGCCTTCCCTCTTCATTATCCCCCAGTCTCCCATCAGTATGCCACTCACTGGCAAATTACCCACACTTCTCAGTGCCTCGCAAAACGCCACATCTGTCAACACGGCTGTATCCAAGGCGTAAATAGAGCACGTCCCAGGAATCCGATACCACCCTGGCATCCTCTGCGCAAAACACATCAGCAAGTTGTCACTTGTTAAAAAACAAAAGAGCAAAAATTAGGAATGTCAGCGTTGTTTTCCACTGTAAGATTGGGTGTTAATTTATGCATTGCTGATGGCATCTATTTAGCTCATTTGAGGTCTGCCCACAGGATTAAACACTTGAGATCTCTCTCTCGTAGGGTGGTCTGGTATCAAATGAGTTTTGTGGTTAACTTGAAATACAATACCCACAATCCCTCACTCTTAAACTAATCCCACCTGTTGAGATTCCATGAAAAGGTTTGTCCTCCTTTCTTTCTCCCTCCCTCCTATGCTACTTTCTCTCTATTCCTTTTTACCTCTTTCCTCTCCTGCCCACCTACCCTGTCATCTCTTTTCTTCTCCTCTTCTATTCTCTCCTTCATGAGTCTCAGCATCGGGCCTTCTGTGGGGTCAGTCTTGGCAAGGCAACAAAGCCTCAGGATGCACACACGCAGGCACGAGACACACTGCATTCAATTAACTCAGAATCCCCGCTGACAGATCTCACACCGGTTGGATTCTCACACAGAGAACCTGAGCTCCACTTCACAGTGTATGACAGATCTGTGCTGTCTTAAACATTACCATCCATTTCCTTTAGTCTCATCACAGAGCCAGTGTCCTTCCACACCGCTCCCCCACGGCTCAGAAAATACAAAGAGAAGACGATAAGCTTTCAATTAGCCAGAGCTCTGGGGAATTTTCCAGCTGTCTTCACACACTCTGTGAGATTGACTCTGTGCTTCACATGTGGGGACCAGAGGAACTCCCATCTGGGTTTGGCTTTGTCATAGACATACAAGAAGAGTTTTTTTTGCTGCCCTCTTCTTTAAACTGTAGCTCTCCGGGAAGACGGGAAACACACTCAAAGTTTAATGAATGTGATGGAAGTCGAAGATGGCTTGATGAATGGTCTTACAGAATGAGGGGAGTGGGAGATGTATTCTTCAGTAAGCAATCAAACACACCGGTACGCAAACACCAAAATGCAGGCGTGCACAGAAACAATCGAAGCCATTGGGAACATCAGTTAATACAGACATTACATTCATATGTTTCGTAAAACCGACATGACGTTGTAGTACATGGTTCCATCCTGCCTTTGCAGTATTTAAGTTTTTTCCAAGTCCCCTTTTTCCACTCTGTTCAAACTCATCATCAGCTCATCAGCTAGTTGACAGTAATACAACACAAAAAAGACTGTTTCTCAGTTAGAGAAGAAGAGAAACACTATTTATAAATACATATAAACTGGGAAAAGTAGGGAGAAATTTTACTTCTCTTTTTTTGGAAAAAGTACATCATTATTAAAGCCCTCTCATTTCTCATGAACTCAATATCCCATGCTGCAGCAGACACAGCGGTACCTGCATTCAAAACCCATTAGAGCTTATTCTGGAGCTGCTGACCTCTACTCCCAGAACTCGTGAGAAGTGGCAAGCGGGCTAGAACCGGTTTGATTTGGGTGCTTAGTACGACCGGGTCTATTTTCTAACTGGACTGGTGGTGGGAAAAGCGGCTGCCTTCCAAAATCAAGGTTCCCACAGATCGACCAAGAACGGTAAGGGCCAAGGGTTCTGGCGAGAGTCGTGATGCATCCCTTCTCACACTGAGGACCATGATTAACTCAATGACAAAGAGGGACAGAGAGTGAGAGAGATGGAAGAGAGATATGGAAGCGAGATGGGAAAAGAAAGAGATGTGATAGAGAGAAAGAGGAAGGGAAGGAGAAGAAAAGTGCGTGAGTCTCCCAGTTAAGGTAGTTTCTCATACAGTGTAACTCTTCAGAGACTGTTCTCTGTTTCTCCACACACCATCCAGTTCCCACAGCGGAGGAACTCTCTGTGGAGCCAAACCTCGGTTACGACGGAGACCCATGAGGATCAGTGACGAAGGACCGACTCAGAAAATACTCACAGAAATACTCACTCTATCAGATCCATCTAGATAACTTTTTTTCAATATGTTTTTGATTGATTTTCTTCAGAACTCAGTCAAGTTTATTCTCGCAGTGTCAATATACACCCCCCCCCCCCCCCCCCCCACACACACACACACACACACAAAGTCACATACATTCATTCTCACAAAGGGATCCACAAACAAAACACTAAGGCAAAAAATTGATCCAAAACAAACTGACATTCAGAAACAAAAAAACTTTCTTGTAATTGATTGAATGACACTAGAGATCCATCCTAGTAGACATGTTCAAAATTCATGATGCCACTTTGGAACCAGGACTTAAAGATGTTATCAAACGGTGGAGGTAAGGTGGGGTTATTATTCCTGGTGATATTGGTTCTTTCCACCTCGTGAATTGATGTACATTTTCCCAAATACGAATGGAATTGAGAATCATTGGATTGTCCGTTTTTTTCTTCAATGCCTTGGACCTGAAGTAGTGAATATATTGTAGATTATACGGTATTACATTTGTGGCTTCGATAGTCCTCCATGCAGTTGTGCAGCCCAGTAATACATTTTCATATGAGGTAGTCCAAGACCTCCAGCTCTATAGGGTAGTCATTTAGACACATACACTTAATGCCTTTGTGCGGAAAGACAAAGTATAAGTGCTTAGTTCGAAAGAAAATGCTTGGAATTGCATGGAAATCCTGCTATCATCTTTGAACGGACAGTCCAGTCCTTGTGGTATATTGTGCAAGTGAAGTGCAGGTAAATAATGATGTTTCGCAATTGCATGCACTTTTATATTGAAGCACTCTACTTCACACTACGTGTGTCATCAACTGTACAACTGAGTCAGGATCACATAGGCTTAAACGAATTCAAGTTGAGGAGAAACAGAAATGAGTAATCCAAGAAAGATGTTAATAAGTTAATTAGAAGCAGCACTATTTTATGGACAAAAAGAGCTTCTCCCTTACCAGCAAGACCACTGCAGGACAGACAGTCAGACCGCAAGTTCCATGACCAAGACCATGGTCATGGGGTTTACTGACCAAGACCACAACAACATCTAAACTCTTAATTCTGACCATTAAATGGGTTGGAGTTGTTCTTTGTGGATTCCTTCGTTACATAATGTCCACATAGCTTCATATTTTCTTACCAAATTACCCTTAATTTGATTAGGCCACTTTCATTGAGAAATTTCAGAAAATATAACATTTAAGACAGAGTGAAAAGCACATCTGTGTCAGTGCATTTCACAACACAACACTGACACACTGTATTAGGTTCTTGCATGAGTTGGATTCTTTATTTTTTATTCTTTCTTTTTCAACTTGATATATTTGTGCATAATCGGTGACACGGGACATCAACTGCATAGAGAGGAAGAGAAAGAAAAGGTTTCCCAGAAATGTATTGAGAAAAAAAAAACTCCACACGGTGGAATAGTTTTTTTTTCCTGAGAACCGATACACGACACTGTCCTCTTTCTCACACAGTAAACTCTGAATAACAATCACATGTCCATGATCACTGTCCATGATCACATGTCCGTGCGAAAAACTAGTGCTCCCTTCATACTACAGGAAATGAACACACACTCCTAGTCTGTGCTAGGCTTTTCTCGGGCCTCCCTCCCTCCATTACCCTGGAGTCTAGAGTAGAGTGGGGGCAAGTGAGGCGAAAAGGGGAAACGGGGATCCCTACGGATCACATCTCTTTTCACTTCCTGCATGAGAATTGAACATGTTCTCTATTTAGTTCACATACACAATCTCTCTCTCTTTCTTTTTCTTTCTTTATTTCTTTCTTTTTACATCTGTGTGCACAGGCAGTGAGTACAATTATGATGTCTGTTTTGAGTCACATGGGAAGACAAAGGCTTGTTAAAACTGGATCTTTCCTCCTTTCAATAATGCTTCCCAGTGGAACTGCTATACAGAGGCCATTTCAATTTCAAATATCATACTGTATGTTTACTGTTAATTGTGCATAACCTTTTCATAGCTGTCTATTTACCACCAAAAAACAATGCTGGTACAAAGACTGCACTCAACAAGCTGTATAGGGCCATAAGCAAACAAGAAAATGCACATCCAGAGGCGGTGCTTCTTGTGTCCGGTGATTTTAATGCAGGGAAACTGAAATCCATTTAACATAATTTTTACCAGCATGTCACCTGTGCAACTAGAGGCAACAAAACTCTAGGTTACCTTTACTCCACACACAGAAACGCAAGGCTCTCCCTCACCCTTCCTTTGGCAAATCTGACAATAACTCTATCCTTCCACCGGCTTCATTAATAAGTGCATTGACGACGTCGCCCCCACAGTGACCGTACGTACATATCCTAACCAGAAGCCACTGATTACAGGCAATATCCACACTAAGCTAAAGGCTAGTGCTGCCGCTTTCAATCCAGATGTTTATAAGAAATCCCGTTACGACCTCCGACAAGCCTACTGCGCAGGCTCTAAAACTATCCTGGATTATAAAGGGAAAACAGCTGTGAGCTACCCAGTGATGCAAGCCTCCTAGGCGAGCTAAATGCCTTTTATGATCGCTTCAGGGCAAGCAACACTGAACCATACATGAGAGCACCAGCTATTCCGGACGACTGTGTGATCTCGCTCTCTGTAGTCATTGTAAAAACTTTAAACAGGTAAACATTCACAAGACTGCGGGGCCAGAAGGATTACCATGACGCATACTCAGAGCTTGCGTTGAACAGCCGGCAAGTATCTTAACAATTTCAACCTCTCTCTGACCCAGTCTGTATATTACCTACCTGTTTCAAGCAGACCACCACAGTCACTATGTCCAAGAACTGCAAGATAACCTGTGTAGCACTTTCCTGCAGTCAATGACCAAAAGCAAATGTTATTAATATTTTTCATAATTTCATAATTACTACAAAATTTAAAAAATTAAATATCAAAAATCCTGTGTTTTTATGTCAAACAGTTTTGTTATATTTCAGTCTTCTGTGATGTATATAAAGTGTAATATTGGGATGCAAACTGAATTTAATAAATGTAAACTCTATACCTGACATGGTACAGATGTCTTCGTTTTTAAGCCCATAACCATGTGTGTGAGGTGTATACTTTTGTTTCAAAGTAGATTTGTTTAACACTACCAATAATTACTTGCCCCTTGGCACTCACATCTGTAGCCTTGAAATGCTTTGAAAGGCTGGTAAGGGCTCACATCAACACCATCATCACAGACACCCGGTACCCCATCCAATTCACACACTGTCCCAACAGATCCACAAATGACGCACTCTCTATTGCACTCCACACTGCCCTCTCCCACCTGGACAAGAGGAATACCTATGTGAGAATGCTGTTCATTGACTGCAGCTCAGCGTTCAACACCATTGTGCCCTCCAAGCTCATCACTAAGCTCAGGACCCTGGGACTGAACACCTCCCTTTGCAACTGAACCATTGACTTTCTGAAGGACCGCCCCCAGGTGGTGAGGGTAGGCAACAACACATCTGCCACGCTGACACTCAACACGGGTGCCCCTCAGAGGTGCGTGCTTAGTCCCCTCCTGTACTCCCTGTTCACCCACGACTGCGTAGCCACGCAAGACTCCAACACCAGTTTGCTGATGACCAGTGGTGTATAATACTTAAGTAAAAATATTTTAAAGTACTACTTAAGTAGTTTTTGGGGGTATCTGTACTTTAATTTTACTGTTTATATTTTTGACAACTTTTACTTTTACTTCACTACATTCCTAGAGAAAATATTGTACTTTTTACTCCATACATTTTCCATGACAATCAAAGTACTCATTACATTTTGAATGCTTAGCAGGACAGGAAAATAGTCAAATTCACGCACTTATCAAGAGAACATGTAGTTATCCTTACAGCCTCTGGTCTGGCGGACTCAATAAACACAAATGCATCTTTTGTAAGTAATGTCTGAGTGTTGCCCCTGGCTATCAGAACATTTTAAAAACAAGACAATTGTGATGTCTGCTTTGCTAAATAATAGGAATTTGAAATGATTTATACTTTTATTTTCAGCAATTATATTTACTTTTGATACTTAACTACATTGAAAACCAAATAATTTTTGAATTTTACTCAAGCAGTATTTTACTGGTTGACTTTTACTTGAATAGCTTTCTATTAAGGTATCTGTACTTTTACTCAAGTATGACAATTCGGTACTTTTTTCACCTCTGCTGATGACACAACGGTGGTAGGCCTGATCACTGACAACAATGAGACAGCTTATAGGGAGGAGGTCAGTGACCTGACAGTGTGTTGCCAGGACAACAACCTCTCCCTCAATGTCAGCAAGGGAAAGGAGCTGATCGTGGACTACAGGAAAAGGGGGGCCGAGCACGTCCCTATCCACATAGACGGAGCTGTAGTGGAGCGGGTCGAGAACTTCAAGTTCCTCTGTGTCCATATCACTAAAGAATTAACATGGTCCACACACACCAACACAGTTGTGAAGAAGGCACGACAACCCCTCTTCACCCTGAGAAGGCTTAAAAGATTTTCATGGGCCCTCAGATCCTCAAATAGTTCTACAACTGCACCATTGAGAGCATCTTGACTGGCTGCATCACCGCTTGGTATGGCAACTGCATGGCATCCGACTGCAAGCCGCTAGTGCATGCAGCCCAGTACATCACTGGGGCTGAGCTCCCTGCCATCCAGGACGTCTATGCCAGGCGGTGTCAGAGGAAGGGGCTAAAAATTGTCAAAGAGTCCAGCCACCCAAGTCATAGACTGTTCTCTCTGCTATCGCACGGAAAGCGGTACTGATGCACCATATCTGGAACCAACAGGACCCTGAACAGCTTCTAGAACCCAGCCATCAGACTGCTAAGTAGTTAACCAAATACCTACCCGGAGTATCTGCATTGACCTTTTTTGCTCTAACTCTTTTGACTCATCATCTAGGCAGCTGCTACTTTACCCCTACCTACTGTATATGCACAGATCTAAGTCAATTACCTCGTACCCTCTGTACATCGATGTGGTACTGGTACCCCGTGTATATAGCCAAGTTATCATTACTCATTGTGAATTTATTCTTTGTGTTATTATTTTTATAGAAAAAAAATTACATTTCTCTGCATTGTTAGGAAGGGCCAGTAAGTAAGCATTTCACTGTTAGTCTACATCTGTTGTTGACGAAGCATGATTTTGAATAAATTTGATATTATTTGATTCTGTTCTTCTCTGTAGACTATCTGCTCCTTTGTAAATGCAGCTAAATGCAGCTAGATGCCACTCAAGGGTGATCTGTAGACCGAATGACACGTTGTCATATTCGTGTATGTAGGTGGCAGGGAAGTCAGGCGCAGGAGAAACCAAGTTGGTTAATATGGAGTATTTAATGAAAAACAAACTCCAAATCCAAAGTACCAAATAAAATGGATAAAGGATACCCGTGGCACACCGATACCCAAACCCACGTAACATAACATACATAACATACAAACAATCACCAACAAGGACATGAGGGGAAATAGAGGGTTAATGGGATTGGAAACAGGTGTGATGGAAGACAAGACAAAACCAATGGAAAATGAAAAATTGATCAATGATGGATAGAAGACCGGTAATGTCGACCGCCGAGCACCACCCGTGCAAGGAGGGGCATCGACTTCGCCGCGCGTCGGCACCGGCCTCGGGGACGACCCGGAGGATGAGGCGCAGGGCGATCTGGATGGAGACGATGGAACTCTCGCAGCAGGGAAGGATCTAACATATCCTCCACCGGATCCCAGCGTCTCTCCTCCGGACCGTACCCCTCCCAGTCCACGAGGTACTGAAGGCCCCTCGCCTGACGTCTCGAATCCAGGATGGATCGAACGGAGTACGAGGGGGCGGAGGAACCTCCCGCACCTCATTCTCCTGGAGCGGACCAGCCACCACCGGCCTGAGGAGAGACACATGGAACGAGGGGTTAATGCGGTAATTGGGGGGAAGCTTTAATCTATAACATACCTTGTTCACTCTCCTCAGGACTTTAAACGGCCCCACAAACCGCGGACTCAGCTTCCGGCAGGGCAGGCGGAGGGGCAGGTTTCTGGTCGAGAGCCAGACCCTGTCGGCCTCACTGCGGTGACGGCCTGCGCAAATTTTCTGGCGTCGAACGGCGAGCTGAAGGTGGACATGAGCGGCGTCCCAGGTCTCCTCCGCGCGCCAGAACCAATAGTCCACCGCAGGAGCCTAGGTCTGACTCTGATGCCAAGGGGCCAGAACCGGCTGATACCCCAACACGCACTGAAAGGGAGAGAGGTTAGTGGAGGAGTGGTGGAGCGAATTCTGAGCTCTCTCTGCCCAGGGCACGAACGCCGCCCACTCCCCCGGCCGGTCCTGGCAATAAGACCTCAGAAACCTACCCACATCCTGGTTAACTCTCTCCACCTGCCCGTTACTTTCAGGGTGAAAACCCGAGGTAAGGCTGACCGAGACCCCCAAGTGTTCCATGAACGCCTTCCAGACCCTTGATGTGAACTGGGGACCCCGATCAGACACTATATCCTCAGGCACCCCGTAGTGCCAAAAAACATGTGTAAACAGAGCCTCCGCAGTCTGTAGGGCTGTAGGGAGACCAGGCAAAGGGAGGAGACGACAGGACTTAGAAAAACGATCCACAACAACCAGGATCGTGGTGTTACCTTGTGAAGGTGGAAGATCGGATATAAAATCCACCGATAAATGTAACCACGGCCGTTGTGGAACGGGTAAGGGTTGTAACTTACCTCTGGGTAGGTGTCTATGAGCCTTGCACTGGGCGCACACTGAGCAGGAGGAAACATAAACCCTCACGTCCTTAGCTAAGGTGGGCCACCAGTACCTCCCAGTAACACAGCGCATAGTCCGCCCAATCCCAGGATGACCAGAGGAGGGTGACGTGTGAGCCAAGTAGATCAATCGGTCACGGACAGCAGACGGAACGAACAGACACCCAGATGGACACTGAGGGGGTGTGGGCTCTGCACGTGACGCCCGCTCAATGTCCGCGTCCAGCTCCCATACTACCGGTGCCACTAAACACGAGGCTGGGATTATGGGAGTGAGATCCATGGACCACTCCTCTGTGTCATACAGCGTCTGCCCTAACGTTCTGGGAACCTGGTGTGTAAGAGAGGGTAAACACAAAACGGGTGAAAAACATGGCCCACCTTGCATGGCGAGGGTTCAGTCTCCTCGCCTCCCGGATGTACTCCAGATTGCGGTGGTCAGTCCAGATGAGAAAAGGGTGTTTAGCCAATGTCTCCACACCTTCAAAGCCTTGACGACAGCTAACAGCTCCCGGTCCCCCACATCATAGTTTCGCTCCGCCGGGCTGAGCTTCTTAGAGAAGAAGGCACAGGGGCGGAGCTTAGGTGGCGTACCCGAACGCTGAGAGAGCACAGCCTCCGACGCGTCCACCTCCACTATGAATTGCAAAGATGGATCCGGATGAGCCAACACAGGAATCGAGGTAAACAGAGCCTTCAGTTTCCTAAAAGCCCTGTCCGCCCCAGCCGACCACTGCAAGCACACCGGACCCCCCTTCAGCAGTGAGGTAATGGGAGCAGCCACCTGACCAAAACCCCGGATAAACCTCCGGTAGTAATTGGCAAACCCTAAAAATCGCTGCACCTCCTTCACCGTGGTGGGAGTCGGCCAATTACGCACGGCTGCAATACGGTCAACCTCCATCTCCACTCCTGATGTGGATAGGCAGTACTCTAAGAAGGAGACGGACTGTTTAAAGAACAGGCATTTCTCAGCCTTGACATACAGGTCATGCTCCAACAGGTGACCAAGCACTTTACGCACCAGGGACACATGCTCGGCGCGTGTAGCGGAGTAAATCAGAATGTCATCGATATACACCACTACCCCCTGCCCGTGCAGGTCCCTGAAAATCTCGTCTACAAACGATTGGAAGACTGATGGAGCATTCTTCAACCCGTACGGCACTACGAGGTACTCATAATGCCCTGAGGTGGTACTAAATGCTGTCTTCCACTCGTCTCCATCTCGGATACGCACCAGATTGTACGCATTCCGCAGATCCAGTTTAGTGAAGATGCGCGCCCCGTGCATTAACTCAATCGCCCGGGGCAATCAGGGGTAGCGGATAACTGTACCCCACCGTGATTTTATTGAGACCTCGATAATTAATGCATGGGCGCAGACCTCCATCCTTCTTCTTCACAAAAAAGAAACTCGAGGAGACGGGTGAAATGGAGGGCCGAATGTACCCCTGACGCAGGGATTCAGAGACATATTCAGAGACATTGCGACAGGGGATACACGTGACTCTTGGGAAGTGCAGCGTCTACCATGAGATTTATCGCACAATCCCCCTGTCGATGGGGTGGTAATTGAGTCGCCTTCCTTTTACAGAAGGCGAGAGCCAAATCGGCATATTCGGGGGTAATGCGCACGGTGGAAACCTGGTCTGGACTTTCCACCATAGTAGCACCAACGGAAACCCCTACACACCTACCTGAGCACTCTCGCGACCACCCCGTGAGAGCCCTCTGTGGTCAAGAAAAGTGGGGTTATGACTAGTTAACCAAGGTAGGCCCAGCACTACAGGATACGCAGGAGTGTCAATAAGGAAAATACAAATGTTTTCCTTGTGACCCCCCTGCGTCACCATACTCAAAGGAGCTGTGGCTTCCTTGATCAACCCTGACCCTAATGGTCGACTATCTAAGGTGTGCACGGAGAAAGGCACATCCACGGGTACAATAGGGATCCCGAAACTATTAGCAAAAGCTTGATCAATGAAATTCCCAGCCGCGCCTGAATCTACTAGCGCCTTATGCTGGGAACTCGGGGAAAAATCAGGAAAAGTAACAGACACAAATATATGTGCAACAGAGGGCTCTGGATGAGAATGGTGCCTGCTCACCTGGGGTGGCGCCAGAGCGCCCTGCCTGCTACCTCGATTCCAGAAGAACCTACCCGGCACCGACCAGCAGTGTGCCCTCTGCGGCCACCGATGGTGCACGAGCGGGAACCCCCTCCGGTCTCCCTGTGCACCTTCTCTCCCTGGGTATAGGAGAGGGGGTGCGGGAGGATGGAACCACCAGACCCCGATCTGGACGTCCGCGAGCAGCCAGCAAGTTGTCCAGCCAGATGGACAGATCCACCAGCTGGTCGAAGGTGAGGGTGGTGTCTCTGCAGGCCAGCTCCCGATGGACATCCTCACGCAGACTGCAGCGATAATGGTCGATCAGGGTCCCATGATTCCATCCCGCACCGGCTGCCAGGGTCCTGAACTCCAAAGCAAAATCCTGGACGCTCCTCATCTCCTGCCTCAGATGGTAGAGGCGCTCACCCGCTGCTCTGCCCTCGGGTGGGTGGTCGAAGACTGCCCGGAAATGGCAGATGAACTCCTCAAAACGGTCCAACGCCGCATCTCCTCCGTCACACACAGCGCTTGCCCATTCCAGGGCTCTCCTGGTGAGGCACGAGACGAGGGCGAAACTCTTCTCACGGTCTGATGGAACTGGGTGGACCGTGGCCAGATAAAGGTCTAATTGGAGGAGGAAACCCTGGCAGCCGGCATTATTTCCGTCGTACCCCTGAGGCATGGATATTCGGATTCCACCGGGTTCAGGTTGAGAAGGGGAGTGCAGTATAGAACCCGGTTGGGCTGGTGGAGGCGCTGGAAGAACTCCCTGTCTCTCCCTGCAGTCCATTTTCTGGACAACGCGATCCATGGCGGCGCACAGATGGTGAAGCTTCTTTGCTTGCTCCTGGACGCGCTCCTCCACCTCCATGTCCGGTGTATCCTCTCCTGTTGACTTCAATATGTGGGTCGGTGATTCTGTCATATTCGTGTGTGTAGGTGGCAGGGAAGTCAGGCGCAGGAGAAACCAAGTTGGTTAATATGGAGTATTTAATGAAAAACAAACTCTAAAACCAAAGTACAAAATAAAATGGGTAAAGGATACTCGTCGCACACCGATACACAAACCCACGTAACATAACATACAAACAATCACCGACAAGGACATGAGGGGAAACAGAGGGTTAAATACACAAGTAATTAACCTGTTGGGGTGTAGGGGGCAGTATTTTCACGGCCGGATGAAAAACGTACCCAATTTAAACAGGTTACTACTCTGGCCCAGAAACTAGAATATGCATATTATTAGTAGATTTGGATTGAAAACACTCTGAAGTTTCTTAAACTGTTTGAATGGTGTCTGTGAGTATAACAGAACTCATATGGCAGGCAAAAACCTGAGAAACATCCAAGCAGGAAGTGGAAAGTCTGAGAATTGTAGTTCTTCTTTTGATTCTCTCTTGAAACTACAGTATCTGTGGGGTGACGTTGCACTTCCTAAGGCTTCCATTGGCTGTCAACAGCCTTCAGAAAGTGGTTTGAGCATTCTCCTGTCACTGGGCAGATAACAGGAGCTCAGTTACTGAGTGGACTGCCTGGCAACAAAGGGATTGGATAAGCGCTGTCACGCGAGCGCGCCGTTCCTTCTTTTTCTTCTTGAATGAATATGCTATTGTCCGGTTGGAATATTATCGCAATTTTACGTTAAAAATACCATAAAGATTGATTTTAAACAGCGTTTGATATGCTTCTAAGTACTGTAATGGAACATTTTGACTTTTCATCTCTGGTATGCCTTTGGATAGTGACCTGAACACACGAACAAAACTGAGGTATTTGGACATAAATATGGAGTATTTCGAACAAAAACAACATTTCTTGTGGAAGTAGCAGTCCTGGGAGTGCATTCTGACGAAGATCAGCAAAGGTAAGACAATATTTCTAATACTAATTCTGAGTTTAGGTTGCCCCGAACTTGGCGGGTGTCTGTATAGCTTGCTGTGATGGCTGAGCTATGTACTCAGAATATTGAATATTGAAAAATGTGTAAATTTGTAAATTGATGTGCACATTCACCGGGGGTTTTGGTGGGAATACATTTTCTGAACATCACACGCCAATGTAAAGTGCTGTTTTTGGATATAAATATGAACTTTATCGAACAAAACGTACATGTATTGTGTAACATAATGTCCTAGGAGTGTCATCTGATGAAGATCGTCAAAGGTTAGTGCTTCATTTAGCTGTGTTTTGGGTTTTATTGACACATGTCCTTGCTTGGAAAATGGCTGTTTGATTATGTACTCTCCTAACATAATCTAATGTTTTGCTTTCGCTGTAAAGCCTTTTTGAAATCGGACAATGTGGTTACATCAAGGAGAAGTGTATCTTTAAAATGGTGTAAAATAGTTGTATGTTTGAGAAAGTTGAATTATGACATTTTGTTGTTTTTGAATTTGCCGCCCTGATATTTCACTGGCTGTGTCCCGCAGGTGGGACGCTAGCCCACGTAGCCCATAGAAGTTAATGGGATTGGAAACAGGTGTGATGGAAGACAAGACAAAACCAATGGAAAATGAAAAACTGATCAATGATGGCTAGAAGACCGGTGACGTCGACCGCCGAGCACCACCCATGCAAGGAGGGGCATCGACTTCGGCAGAAGTCGTGACACACGTCTTCTAATCACTGAGGACTTACTCAGAAGGATCATTCCCAACCTATCCTCAGCCTAAGATAAAACATACCACTGTAAACACCTACAACCGTATAACAACACCTACACAGTATAACAACAACACACACCCCTGATTACAGGAGCAAAATCATCACCAAAATCATTCTGCTCTTCTTTCTTTTCTTGACTCCTCTTCATCATTATCACTGCCACCATTAGTGTGATTGTAAAGCAACACACAACATTTGTCGTACTCCAGTTAATTATTATTCATATTATTCCCATCACCACTACTCCTACAGCTTTAATGTGAAACATTATATTTCAAAGTTATAAAGTGCAGAGAGGTCTAACTTGAGTTGGTTAAAGTTTTATTTTTGATACTCATCATCACTTTTTTAAATAAAATCACTGAAATATGCTCATTTTAATATAGAGGTCTACGGTGACCAAAAGTTTTGAAACTGTGCTGTTCTTACACATTTTAAGCTACACACTACAAACCAACTTTAAAATGTACAGAACACTCCAAATTACAAACAACTGAAACTGACCACAACTACTGACCACAACTATTGACTACAACCACACAACTACTGAACACAACTACTGACCAAAACTACTGAACATGACCACACAACGACTGACCACAACTACTGACCCCAAAACTGCTGACCCACACAACTACTGACCACAACCACACAAATACAGACCACAACTATTAACCACAAAACTACTGATCTCAACTACTGAACACAACTACTGACCAAAACCACAAAACTACTGACCAAGACTACTGAACACAACGACTGACCACAACTACTGACCCCAAAACTACTGAGCCACACAACTACTGACCACAACCACACACATATAGACCACAACTATTGGCCACAACCACACAACTACTGACTACAACCACACAACTACTGACTACAACCACACAACTATTGACCACAACTACTGAAGCACACAACCACTGACCACAACTATTGACTACACCTACTGACCACAACTACTGACCACACAAACTGACCACACCATTTGACCACAACTACTAACCACAACCACACAACTACAACTACTAACCACGACTACTAACCAAAACTACTGACCAGAACTACTGATCACAACTACTGAACACAACTACTGACCAAAACCACACAACCACCGACCAAAACTACTGAACACAATGACACAACTACTGACCCCAAAACTACTGAACCACACAACTGCTGACCACAACCATATAACTACTAACCACAACCGCTGACCAAAACCACACAACTACTGACCACAACTACTGAACCACACAACTATTGACCACACCAACCACCAACTGACCACAGCTACTGACCACACCAACTGACCACAACGACTGACCACAACAAAGACAACTACTGCCCAACACTACTGCCCATAACTACAGACCACAACCACTTCTACAACTACTTACCCACACAACTACTGACCACAACTACAGACCAACACTACTGAAGAACACTACTGACCAAAACTACTAAACACAACCACACAACTACCAACCACAACTACTGACCCCAAAACAATTGAACCACACAACTACTGACCACAACCATACAAATACAGACCACATAACTACTGACCACATATACTAGCCACACAGCTACTGAACCACACAACTACTGACCACAACCACACAACTACTAACCACAACTACCGACCATAACTACTGACCATAACTACTGACCACAAATACTGACCACACAACTACTGAACCACACAATTACTGACCACAGCCACATACCTACTGACCACACAACTACTGACCGCAACTGCTGACCATGACCACACAAATACTGACCACAACCACACAAATACTGACCACAACTACTGACCACAACCACACAACTACTGACTACAACTACTGACCAACACTACTGACCAAAATGACTGAACACAACCAGAAAACTACCTACCACAACTACTGACCACAAATACTGACCACACAACTACTGAACCACACAATTACTGACCACAACCACATGACTACTGACCAACACTGCTGACCACAACCACAAAACTACTGACCACAAGCACATACCTATTGACCACAACTACTGAACTACACAACTACTGATCACAATTATTGACCATAACTACTAACCACAACTACTGACCACACCTACTGACCACAACCAATGACTACAACTACTGACCACAAACACACAACTACTTAACACACAACTACTGACCACAACGACACAATTACTGCCAACAACTACTGCCCACAACTACTCGCTACAACCACAACTACTGAACCACACAACTATTGACATCAACTACTGCCTGCTGACCAACACTACAGAAAACACAACTATTGACAAGAACTACACAGCTATTGACTACAACCACTGACCACAACCACACAATGACTGACCAAAAAACTACTGACCACAATTACACAACAACTGACCACTACTATTCACCACAGCTATTGACAACAACTACTGAGCACAACCTCAAAACTACTTACCGGAACTACTGAACCATACAACTTCTGACCAGAACTACTGACCAACACTACTGACCAGAGCTACTGACCAACACTACTGACCAGAGCTACTGCCCAACACTACTGACCACAACAACACAATAACTGAGCTTAACAACTGACCACACAACGACTGACCACACCACTACTGAACCACACAACTACTGACCACAACTACTGACAACAACCACACAAACTGATAAAAAACAGCGACTGACCACAACTACTGACTACAACCACATATCCAATGACCACAAATACTGACAACACAACTACTGAACCATGAAACTACTGACAAACACTACTGACCACAACCACACAACTACTGACCACACAACTAATGTATACTGACCACAAGTACTGACCACAACTACACAACTACTGACCACACATCTACTGACCACAAGCACACAATTACTTACCACAACTAGTGACCACAATTGCTGAACACAACCCCACAACTATCGACCACAACCATACCACTGCTGACCACAACTACTGATCACAACTACACAACTACTGACCACAAAACTACTGACACAACTACAACCGACACAACTACTGACAACAACTACTGACCACAACCACACAACTACTGACCCCAACTACTGACCACACAACTACTGTATACTGACCACAAGTACTGACCACAAGTTCTGACCACAACTACACAACAACTGACCACACATCTACTGACAACAACCACACAATTACTTACCACAACTACTGACCACAACTACTGATCACAACCACACAACTACTGACCACACAACTACAACCCACACAACTACTGACAACAACTACTGACCACAACCACACAACCACTGACCCCAACTACTGACCACAGCCACACAACTATTGACCACAACTACTGACCACAACCACATATCCAATGACCACAAATGCTGACAACACAACTACTAAACCACAAAACTACTGACAAACACTACTGACCACAACCACACAACTACTGACCACAACCACACAACTACTGACCACAACTACTGACAGCAACCACTGACCACAACCACAGAGGCCTATAGTATTTTGATGTACGCTTTCCTATTCAATGGGAAATACCTTTTCCCTTTTTGATGATTTCCACAACTAGTGACCACAATTGCTGAACACAACCACACAACTATCGGTCACAACCATACCACTACAGACCACAACTACTGACCACAACTACTGATCACAACCACACAACTACTGACCACACAACTACTGCCCACAACTACTGACCACAACTACTTCCCACACAACAACTACTGACCACAACCACACAACTATTGACCACAACTACTGACCACAACTGCACAGCCACTGACCACAACCACACAACTGCCGACCACACCACTCCTAACCACAACTACTGACCAAAACTACTGACCACAACTACCAACCACATCTACCGACCACAACTACACAACTACTGACCACAACAACAGACCACAACCACACAACTGCCGACCACAACCACTGACCACAACTACTGACCACAACTACTGACCACAACTGCCGACCACAACTACTGACCACAACTGCCGACCACATCTACTGACCACAACTACACAACTGCTGACCACAACTACTGACCACAACTACTGACCACAACCACACAACTACTGACCACAACCACACAACTGCTGACCACACCACTACTAACCACAACTACTGACTACAACTACCGACCAAAAATACTGACCACAACTACCAACCACATCTACTGACCACAACTACACAACTACTGACCACAACAACAGACCACAACCACACAACTGCCGACCACAACTACTGACCAAAGCTACTGACCACAACCACACAACTACTGACCACAACAACTGACAACAACCACACAACTGCTGACCACAACTACTGACAACAGCTACTGACCACAACCACACAACTACTGACCACAACTACTGACCACAACCACACAACTACTGGCCACAACTACTGACAGCAACTACTGACCATAACTTAGAGGCTTATAATATTTTGATATACACTTTCATATTCAATGGGGAATACCTTTTCCCTTTTCAATGATTTCCCACAAAAACAAGTGTAGTTTTGCAAAATCTGAATGGAACTTCAAGCGTAGGCTACCATGATACTTAACAATTCAAAGCCTGCATATTTCAGCTCCTGTCATCTTAATTGTACTTTTTGCAACCTGCAGAAAAAAGGTAGAATTGGACCACTGCAACACAACGTTTTTTTAAATTGATGCGAGGAAGCGGCACCACTGTCAATAGTAACTGGTGCTTTGTTGTAGGATGTATTAAATTACAAATTCCGATTTTGGATGTAGATCTAATGTTGATGATTTCTTACCGAAATACCGCACTGAGCGACTCAGAAACTGGATGGTCGTTTTTTGGGGGGGAAATGTATTTTATACCATAAGAAAGTGAAATTCCCTCACAAAATTGCATTTTCTTGCACTATGAGCCTGTGCCTGGGTGGACAACCTATAAAAAATGCATTGCGTAATCATTGTGGAATGGATACACAAACGTGGTTGTTTGAACCTGTTAAGACAGCGATGTACACGTTCCAATGATCTAATGATCCAACATGACAGTCTTGACGGGATGAATGGAACAGTAGGAAAAATGTCTGATAGCGGGCTTAGGAAAAACTTGTAGGCTATTCTTAGAATGACATGACATCTTTGGAGAGTTGTTCATTACCAATGCCACTGTCTGCTTTCCCACTGTGACAGTGCCATTGTAAAAATGGCCCGCTCTACTGTATAAAATATATGTTAGCCTGACAACATTGAGTTACGGCAATGATTTTTGACCGTCCACTGGAGGGGCCACTAGTTTTTAGGATAGTCTACAGTATAGCCTACAATGTTTAAGACATTATCCTATTTCATTTTATACCCTATCATGCACAGTTGCATGATTTCATTAGTAATTGACACCGAGAGCAGAGGCGATCGATATATGCAGCATTGGTCATTCAATGTTTTAGAGAATATCTCCGACCAATGGTGTGCCTGTTATGATCAAATAAGTATCTGGTTTCGCCTATTGTTAATTATTGAATGTGGAATGGCTAATTTGCCCACTCGCTTCGAACACTCCCATTTACTGTTCCGCTAAATATTGGTGCAAAGTTTGTGTTGGTCGGAGCAGACGCACCATGGGGTGACACCAAATTACCTAAACGATATTTGGTCATGTTTTTAGTGCTGCGTGTCACTGTTTAGAGGATCAAATTGGAGCCCAATGACATCTAGTTACAGAATTTAAGGTGTGATCTCTACTGTTAACTGCATCTTACGGACAAGTTGTCAAGCCTGCATGTGTAGTTATGGTGACCTGCATGTGTAGTTATGGTGACGCCAGGGGTGATAATAAGGCAGGTGTGTTTCAATTTCAAGACAAGGACGGTTAAACCTGTCTCTTTCCTCTTTTAAGGTAGACATCCAAAACACACTTTTTTCTTACTTTAGCTGCTTCGATGCAGCATTTTGATAACTGTTAAGCCAATTTGGACACAATTTCTGGTGCGGATGCAAGTTGAAAGTGAAATCATATCATGGAACTTTGCTGATACACGAAGCAATTAAAATGCAATTTAAATTGCATGCAACATCCAATCTTGTCATACATCACATCATGGTTACATAAATTATTTGTTCATTCAAAAGTTTGGTAATTGTAACAGAGAAAAGGATGGCTGTACAATTTAGCTAGCTGGCCAAAATGTTGCCTATTGCCAACCATGTTTTACCAAGCTAGCTAGCTAGCTAACCAAGCTAACGACGAGCTAAGATAGCTAGTTAACTAGATAGTGCAGTTCATATTGGACAATTTCTGTTGAAACTGGACAGAGAAAGGTCTGGGTTCACTTTTAAAATTACATTTATTGACTGTCAGACCATGCGCACTGTACATGCAGTGCCTTCAGAGAGTATTCACACCCCTTGAGTTTTTCCAAATTTTGAATGGATTACATTGAGATTTTCTCTCAGTGGCCTACACACAATATATAATGTCAAAGTAATTAATAAAAAATGAAAAGCTGAAATGACTTTGGTCAATAAGTATTCAACCCCTTTTTTACGGCAAGCCTAAACAAGTTCAGGAGTAACAATGTGCTTAACAAGTCAACTAACAAATAATAGTGTTTAACATGATTTTTGAATGACTACCTCATCTCTGTACCCCACACATTCAATTGTCTGTAAGGTCCCCTAGTTGAGCAGTGAATTTCAAACACAGATTCAACCACAAAGACCAGGGTGATTTTTCAATGCCTCGCTAAAAAAGGGCACATACTGGTAAATGGTTAAAAATAAAAAAGCAGACATTGAATATCCCTTTGAGCATGGTGACGTTATTAACACTTTGGATTGTGTATCAATACACCCAGTCACTGTAAAGATACATGCGTCCTTACTAACTCAGTTGCCGGTGAGGAAGGAAACCGCTCAGGGATTTCACCATGAGGCCAATGGTGACTTTAAAACAGTTACAGAGTTTAATGGCTGTGATAGGAGAAAACTGAGGATGGATCAACAACATTGTAGTTACTCCACAATACTAACCTAATTTACAGAGTGAAAAGAAGGAAGCCTGTACAGAATACAAATATTCCAAAACATGCATCTTGTTTGCAACAAGGCACTAAAGTAATACTGCAAAAAATGTGGTAAAGCAATTCACTTTTTGTCCACAAAGTGTTATGTTTGGGACAAATCCAATACTACACATTACTGAGTACCAGTCTACGTATTTTCAAGCCTAGCTGCATCACGTTATTGGTATGCTTGTAATAGTTAAGGACTGGGGAGTTTTTCAGGATAAAAAAAGAAACAGAATGGAGCTAAGAACAGGCAAAATCCTAGAGGAAAATCTGGTTCAATCTGCTTTCCACCAGACACTGGGAGATGAATTCAACTTTCAGCAGGACAATAACTTAAAACACAAGGCCAAATCTACACTGGAGTTGCTTACCAAGAAAACAGTGAATGTTTCTGAGTGTCCGAGTTATAGTTTTGACTTAAATCTGCTTGAAAATCTATGGCAAGACCTGAAAATGGTTGTCTAGCAAATGATCAACAACCAATTTGACAGAGCTTGAAGAATTTTGAAAAGAATAACGGACAAAGGTTTCCCAATCCAGGTGGGGAAATCTCTTTGAGACTTACCCAGAAAGATTCACAGCTGTAATCACTGCCAAAGGTGATTCTAACATGTATTGAATGAGGGACTCACTTATCTAATCAAGATGTTAATGTTTTATTTTTCATGATTTAGTTTTACCCTTAGAATTTTTCTTCCACATTTACATTACAGTGTATTTTGTGTAGATTGTTGACAAAATGTTTTTTTTTAATGTAAGCATTTAAAGTTGCATTAATCAACATTGGAACATTTGTTTCAATGGTCATCAATATTTAGTGGAAGATATCTCAAAGATATAGGCCTAACTATCTCACTATGTAAACTTCTTTCACAACCACGAATAATAATACTTTCAGCAAGCTGAGCAAGCACACAAAGTTTCTACTGTAACGTCCTTTTCTAGTTACTATTATCATCATCGTCATCGCAATCATCATCGTCAGTATCATCATCATCAGTATCATCATCATCTTTATCATCATCATGAGCGGCAGTATCACACAAACATCCCAGACAAGAATGGCAACACTGAGCCTGCATCTGCAGACACTGCTGTGTGGCCCTCCTAAACACCGCATTATAGAGTCCTATCTCATCATGTGGCCGGCGCGCGACTGTGTTCCACTCCCCTTCGTCTGGCAGCCGCTGGGCTCAGAAGCAGTTCCCATGGTTCCTCTGTAGTGACGGGGCGCATCCTCAGGGGTCCCCACCCTCTCTTTGTTTTGTTTTCATCCTTAATATGAGATCACATTACAACAACTCTCTTTCTGCAGCCAGGGAGGAGGCTCTTCAGACACCAGACACCTTGACTTTCCTCCATTTGTTTTTGCCCATAAGGCAAAGGAGAGAAAGATGAAGGGAGAAAAAAAAACTTTTGAATAGCTGCGTCTGTTTGAAAGCATTCATATTTAGGGAATAATTGCTTTTAAGTGCTGAGATAAAAAAAAGTGAAACGGGAGAGGGAACAAAGCCTTCTTATGGGGGGAAATAAAAATGGTGCATTTACACTCTGGGCTCAGTAATGAGGGGATTTTCCTGAGAGATGACAGCAAGGAGGAAGATCAGAGAGAGAGAGAGAGAGAGAGAGAGAGTGCTAGAAATGTGCTAACGTCCCCGACCAAGGGGGGAAATTACTGCTGATCCCAGACAAGCTTTCTAGCTGTAAAGATCCCCCTCAGATCAACTCACATATATCACATACTCCTCCAAACACATTCATACAGACACACCGCTCGATCAGACACCACTATCACACTCCACATTCCCTCTCACTGTTTAGCCCCACAGGTGTCTGTGTTTTCACAGAGGCCCCTCTTTTCCAACCAGGGGTTAAGATAGTGGATTTGGCCCCTGGAGTGTCCTGGCTACGCCCGATGCACTCATTATGAAGAGCTACTTTCTGTCTCTACTCTACACTGGGCCAAATCTCACAGTAGGCAGGGAACAGACAACCTGAGTGGAAAAGCAGCCACGCCTCCTGGTCAGAGTCATTATTTAACATCCATCTCTCCCCGAACCTCTGTTTGAATAAGAAACATCACTGACAAGAGCAAATTCACATGATTAATAACCGAAATAGCTAAACTTTCAATTGTCAAAAGCTAGAATTATGCGAGGCCGGGGAATACTGTATTAGTAAAGAGTGAGAGAAAGGTTCCTTCAACACCATCAACCACAAGTGCCATTCCATATCAGTCCCGATTCCATTCCATATTGCCTAGGAGCAGCCCTGGAGTTTTTCTTTATGTGGTTTATGGAAAAGACCCCACTTTTCCGACCCTGCTCCAATTTTCTTTAAATACGACCTTAATTGGTTTGATTTCCTACCTCCGGCCCTGTGGCGAAGGGGGTGCTGGGTGGTTCTGATGGCAGGCGGGGTGGGGGTGGAGGGCGGTGGTGAAGGGGGTGCTGGGTGGTTCTGATGGCAGGCGGGGTGGGGGTGGAGGGCGGTGGTGAAGGGGGTGCTGGGTGGTTTTGATGGCAGGCGGGGTGGGGGTGGAGGTGAAGGGGGTGCTGGGTGGTTCTGATGGCAGGCGGGGTGGGGGTGGAGGGCGGTGGTGAAGGAGACCCAACCCACTGCAGGCGATCGGCACGCTTGGGTGGCTCTACAGTCTGGGCCTCCATGGCAGCGCTACCAGTCCCCTGTTTAAATGCTGTTTATGGACAGACCTTGGAACCCCATCACTGGAAACTGACATAAATTTACACAGCAACCTCCTCATACACACACATACCCATAAGAACACACACACTTTTACTTTTCCATTTCTAATTTTGCCAGTCTGGCTAAACCTGTCTGAATGAGTCTGAATCACAAACGCAGACATCTTCCACTCTCCCCGCTAATCACTCACTCACACACACACACACACACACACACACACACACACACACACACACACACACACACACACACACACACACACACACACACACACACACACACACACACACACATATCACACCCCCTGCCTCCAAAATAAAAACCAGTCACTGACAAAAATCATTTTCTTTGTAATTTCTCTCACGGACAGACAGACAAGCCTATGAGTGCGCCTGCCGCTTGTGAGGCAGACATGAGTAATCAAAGAGGAAATAAGACGTAGCGTCTGGGCGAGGCCAAGCACAGCTCTACAGATCTGGAGCCAGGCCATTGTTCTGCCCAGCTATTGTTTCCACCACTGCTGTCAGACTGGATACCAGCCCACTGCCCACCGAACATTATACAGTACTTGTACAGGTCTCAGACCCAGACAGGCTAGCAGTGTAGGCAGAGTACTTGGCTGGGAGAGAGGGAGGTGCTGGCACATCAAAATGACAGCAGAAAGATAGTAAATACTAAAATCAAATAAAATCTAATTTTATTAGTCACATGCGCCGAATACAACAGATGTAGACCTTACAGTGAAATGTTTACTTACGAACCCCTAACCAACAACGCAGTTTAAAATAATTATAAGAAGACATTTTAGTAACAAGTCATTTAAGAGCAGCAGTAAAATAACAATAGCGAGACTATATACAGGGGGGTACCGGTACAGAGTCAATGTGCGGGGGCACCTGTTAGTCGAGGTAATTGAGGTAATATGTACATGTAGGTAGAGTTACTAAAGTGACTATGCATAGATGATAATAACAGAGAGTAGCAGCGGTGTAAAGGAGTGGGTGGGGGGGGGTCTAATGCAAATAGTCTGGGTAGCCATTTGATTAGATGTTCAGGAGTCTTATGGCTTGGGGGTAGAAGCTGTTTAGAAGCCTCTTGGACCTAGACTTGGTATTCCGGTACCGCTTGCCATGCGGTAGCAGAGAGAACAGTAACAATTTTTAGGGCCTTCCTCTGACACCGCCTGGTATAGAGGTCCTGGATGGCGGTGAGCTTGCCCCAGTGATGTACTGGGCCATACGCACTACCCTCTGTAGTGCTTTGCGGTCGGAGGCCGAGCAGTTGCCATACCAGGCAGTGATGCAACCAGTCAGGATGCTCTCGATGGTGCAGCTGTAGAACCTTTTGAGGATCTGAGGACCCATGCCATAAACAGGAAAATCAGGAAATAACAATGTTGACAATGAAAATAAAATGGGTATAGAATGTTACAGGAGGCAGTTTTTTCATTGAGCAACACCATTACAGTATATCATGAATGCCACTTTATGAGGTGTGCGCAGGGGGGTTGATTTTTACTGTAACCAGCAGCAACCAGGCCAATTGATCTGTGTAATATGGACTGGAGAGAACGGAGGAGGCTCTCCTTTTTATGAACTGTGGGAAAAAAATACCCATTTCCAACTGATGCTCCATCCCAGGGCATGCGGTTGAGCCGCAGGAGAAATGGTCCCACGGGGCTTCCGTAGCTCTATGATTCTTCTCTGCGCTGGAGCAGAGAGAACACAGGGACTCTTCCAAAAATGGTACAGACACACACACACACACACACACACATCCCCGGCAGACGTCTCTGTGGAAAAATGTGGTCACAGAGTGAAAGCCCAGGAGCCAGAGGGAGAGCAGGCCAGAGAAAGAATAGCATGGTGACTCTCTCTCAGGGACAGGCCAGGGTAGGAGACACCATGCCCAGCTGGGACAGAACCTAGAGGGGGCAGGATATCCCGGGTCTCTGAACTCTCTATGGAGGATTTACTGGGCTGGTGAGAGAAGATCAAACCAATACACTGATTTTGTGAGGCTGTCTTTCAGTTCAACTCATAGGCACTACATCAATGAATCATCATGAAATACATGTGGACTGGTGTGTGTGTGTGTGTGTGTGTGTGTGTGTGTGTGTGTGTGTGTGTGTGTGTGTGTGTGTGTGTGTGTGTGTGTGTGTGTGTGTGTGTGTGTGTGTGTGTGCGTGTGCGTGTGTGTGTGCGCCGAAATGTGTTTTTCTGTGAGTCTATGGCTGCATTCACACATGCAGTCCAATTCTGATATTTTTTTCAGTAATTGGTCTTTTGACAAATCAGATCAGCTCTGAAAAATATCTGATGTGAAAAGATCTGATTTGATTGATCAAAAGACCAATTAGTGGAAATAATATCAGAATTAGGCACCATGTGTAAACAGCCTAAGTGTCAGAGGCATGGCTGTTGTACCATCAAAGCCACTTACCCAATAATCACCGTGATTTGAAACAGCGTCGGCTACAACATATTTCACTAAAACCGAGAGGGACCTCACTCCTAATAAACAACTTTAATAAAAACAAGATGTCCGCTTCTCCATCCAGGGAAGCAGAGCCAGACACAAGCGAACAACAAAATCGAGCAAGCTCCTCCAACCTACCCTACCTTTAAAGCTATGCCAGCCCTGCGGTCCTGTTCAAGGTTCTGGTACCATATAACACTGACTCACTTCAGACCCTGTTCCAGATTAACCCCTAACTCCTCCCCATATCGCCCCACCCTCCCTTCCATCATTAAAGGTACTGAACCACACCATTGTTCCACCTCCTAGTCTTACTTCAAGAGGTCCCGGGCCGAGCCAAGGCATTTACTGTAACATGTCCGGTGAGATTATCAGCAGACAGGGTTGAGTCTGGCCACAGCTCCCTGCAACAAAGGAGCAGGCTAATCTGGGCTTTGTGGAGGTCTTATGTTCAGAGCAGGTCTTCTGGTGAACTGACATCCTTCAGGAGTAACACTTGCTGTCTTATTAATGGTTAAAGCATTCCGACAGGCCTTCTGTTACTTACTTAAACCCTGCACTGGGCCTAATGGATGGCTAAAAGCCATTAGGAGAGACAACCTGCCTCTATTGTCTACTATGGTAAAGCGGCAGGGCAATCGATAGGGCTTTTCTTCCTTCTCCTCCTCCAGTGTTAATTTGAAATGTGATGGCAATATGGCTCCTGGCGAGTAAAGTAGACACCTTGGTTCAGATCAGAGGACTGAGAAACTGGGGGCCGGAGGAGAGGTAAGATCAGAGGTTCACTTTGGAGTACATCACACTGATGTCATGCTCCTGCCGTGATCTATGGTGATCTACTCTACTAAACCATGTTCTGTTTCACTGTATTCTATTCTGTTCTAGTGAACTATAGTCTTCTCCACTCTACTCTTTTCTATTGAACACACGATAACACTTTACTTGACAGCCAGCGTCATAACACGTTATGACACGGTCATAACCATGTCGCAGTATGTCATAACAACTTACGTAACTTGTTATAATATGGTGATAACACTGTCATGACACATATTTAGACCTGTTGTGACATATACTGCATTATTTTATGGCTGGTTATACCTACATAAGAGTGTAAAAACCCACAACACCTACCTCACAAGGCAAAACATTCCATTACACCATAGCCTATGTGTCAACAGTAAATTTATACTAAATCAAATGTTTTGAAATTGAAACTATATTAAATTATCTTTGTAATTGTACACACATTGATGTCGGACATGCACCTACCCCACTGCTCTGTTGCTGATGACTGGGATGAATGCGGAAGCAGATTTCAGGAGCAGGACAAGACACCCTCTTTTTGACTGATCACTGATATAAGGGCATGTATGTGATAGGCCTATCTGGCTGATATGGTTATGATGGTCATAATGCTTCTTGACAGTGTCACAAAGTGTATTTTCTTAGTCCGAGTAAAGTGACACAGGGTGGTCATAATGCCTCATGACAGTGTCATAAAGTGTATTTCTACAAGTTATTTAAATTATGATGAAAAAAACATGACTGTAAAGAATTCATTCATTATGGGTCATGACCAATGTTCCCTCACATTTTTTGGGGCACTGAGAAAATGTCAAGCCTGCTGAGCGCAAAGTTGTGAATGTAGTGAAAATTCTGTGCAACTTCCAACACGCGCAGGGGCGGAAATCCCAGGGGGGACAGGGGGGACACGACCCCCCCATCCTGGGAAAAATATGATTTGTCCCCCCCATTATATCACTGTAAACATAACTATGTAATTTAAATAATATTACTAATACGCAGTGAAAGCAATTGTGCTGATTATAGACACTTAATAGCTCGTTTTTGAGTTTCAAAAGATTGCGCCCCCCCACCCTTTGCCTCACAATGGTTTGATCCACTGCCAGTTCCTTAGTTGGCAAGGTAACAGAGGGTTCGTATCTACTGTAAATTAGTGCTTCAAAGTCCCTGTGATAAGGTTAGTGATAAACTGAAGTCCAAACTGAACAGAACTACACTCTGTTCTACCATTGTCTTAAATATATTTAATGGTCTCGTTGCAAAAGCTAAATTGTCACAAGGGAACTTTTATTTATTTATTTTATTTCACCTTTATTTAACCCGGGTAGCAAAGATTATAGCAAACACCACTGAAACGGAATTGGTGCTCGCTAGCTTTGCAAATTCAGCTATTGTTGGAAGCTAGCCAATATGAAACAAACGATTAAAATGACAAAAGGTTGCAGCATATGTTGTGTAAATGGTGAACTCATACAGCTGTCAACTCTTGTCACTGCAATCCGTTTCACATTTGCTAGCTACCTTTTAGATCGAAGCCCATATAGAATGATAGAAGATAAGATGGTAGAAGCCTATCTCCTACTGTAAATAACCTGCACACTGTGTGTGTGTGTGTGTGTGTGTGTGTGTGTGTGTGTGTGTGTGTGTGTGTGTGTGTGTGTGTGTGTGTGTGTGTGTGTGTGTAGCCAGCCAGGTAGATAAATGGCAGAAAAAAGACGGACATCAGAGTATTTTTCAGTATACCAAAACGCAAAGTAAGAACCCCAGTAGCCTAATATCTCAAAGACTAGTTGATAAAATGTTCATAAGAAAGAAGTGAAATACTAATGGAAATGTTTCACAATGATGTCATTAGGCAGAGCAGGCAACAGATGGCACACAGACAGCAGAGCTGGGGACAGATATGCAGGGACAGACTGGCAGAGACAGGGAGTCTCAGGTAAGTTTGTTGAGTCTTTGATGGCAACATTTTGAAAGGTTCTCAATTTTTTTTACTTGTAAAATAGGAACATAATTGGAAAATGCCATGGATACCCCCACTCTCAACTTAAACTGGTGACTGAACTAAGATTTGTTAAAGGCAATGGTATTGCTGTTGTGATTAGTTGTGTAGTTTTGGGTACCGGTAGTTAGGAGTACGGCAAACACCTTATTTCTTTGGTTCCTCAATATACATTTACCATATTACAACGTAGGCTATGTGTTACAGCATTACTTTTGGTGTCCCCCTCAGGAATTGCTCTTGAGAAAATTTCATGTAATTGTCCCCTCCAAAGTTGATATCAGATTTTCGCCCCTGAACACGCGTTTACTGTGAACACGGAGGCTGTACCTGTTTAAGTTACAGTTTCAACAGAGGCCAAGTAGGCTACTGTGGCTATTTGATCATAATGTAGGCCTACCAGAGTGGCCTACCATCAAAAACAATGGAAATAGCTGTTCTATAATTCAGCCTACAGTACAGTGGCAGCCAATGTGCAGTGTTCATTGCAGGCCTACATACCATGAGACTTGAAGGGCTTGACATTAACCTGTTTATCCACTTGTCCTTCAGACAAGGAGATGACTGAAAATATTTTTGTGTTGGTTGATGCAAGAAACCAGTTAACAAAATAAAATGCATTATTATTCCAATACCATTATTACAGAGAATCTGTCACGGTTGTCGTAAAGATTTGACGAAAATGCAGCGGGAATATGTATACTCATCTTCTTTTTATTTTGAAGAAAGAGAAACAAATAAATACGTATACAAAAAAAGAACAAAACGAAACAGTCCTGTCAGGTGCACAAACACTAAACAAGGAACAACTACTCACAAAATCCCATAGAAAACACACCCCTCTTAAATAGGACCTTCAATTAGAAGCAACGAGGAGCAGCTGCTTCCAATTGAAGGTCAACCCCATCAACTAAACATAGAAATAGAAAGACTAGAACATAACATAGAAATATACTAACATAGAACATTGCCCAACAAACCCCAAAACACTCTAAACAAACACCCCTCTTAAAACAGAACATAACCCAACAAACCCCGAAACACTCTAAACAAACACCCCTCTTAAAACAGAACATAGCCCAACAAACCCCGAAACACTCTAAACAAACACACCCCTGCAACGTCCTGACCAAACTACAATAACAAATAACCCCTTTACTGATCAGGACGTGACAGTACACCCCCCCCCCCCCCCCCAAAGGGGCAGACCCCGGATGCACCTTATACAAAAATAAACACAAAAAATAAACCCCAAAACAAAAATAAATCCTAAACTAAAGGGAGGGAAGGGAGGGTGGCTACCGTGCTACACCCCCCCTCCCCAATCCTCCTCCTACGGAGGTGGCTCAGGCTCCGGCCTTACTCCCCAACCTAACCTGTCCACCCCCGCTAAATACTTATTACATTTTACTCCTCCCGAAGTCTCTGGGCTATGGCGCATCGCTGAAGACCTCGGGCTGATGTGCGTCGCTGCAGACCTCGGGCTGATGCGTGTCGCCGGAGACCTCGGGCTCGAGGGCGACTCTGGGAGCTCCGGACTGGAGGACGACTTTGGCTGCGCCGATTCCGGACTGTAGGGCGACTCTGGCTGCGCCGGTTCCGGACTGTAGGGCGACTCTGGCTGCGCCGGTTCCGGACTGTGGGGCGTCTCTCTCGGTTCCGGACTGTCGGCCGTCTCTCTCGGTTCCAGACTGTGGGCCGTCTCTCTCGGTTCCGGACTGTGGGCCGTCTCTCTCGGTTCTGGACTGTGGGCCGTCTCTGGACGAGGCACTGTCGCCGGACACTCTGGACGAGGCACTGTCGCCGGACACTCTGGACGAGGCACTGTTGCCGGACACTCTGGACAGGGCACTGTCGCCGGACACTCTGGACAGGGCACTGTCGCCGGACACTCTGAACAGGGCACTGTTGCCGGAAGCTCTGGACGGGGACTGCGCACTGAAGGCCTGATGCGTGGGGCTGGCTTAGGAAGCGCCAGACTAGGGACACGCACCACAGGGCTAGTGCGAGGAGCAGGAGCAGGACAAGCTGGACTGGGCTGACGCACTGGAGGCCTGGTGCATGGGGCTGGTAGTGGAGGTACCAGACTGGAGACATGCACCCCAAGGCTAGTGCGAGGAGCGGGAACAGGACATACTAGACTGGGCTGACGCACTGGAGGCCTGGTGCGTGGTGCTGGTAGTGGAGGCGCCAGACTGGAGACACGCACCTCAGGGCTAGTGCGGGGAGCGGGAACAGGATACCCTGGGCCGTGGAGGCACACTGGCGGTCTCGAGCGCAGGACTGGCACCACCCGTACTGGCTGGGTGCCCGCTTTCCCGCAAATGCGGGACGCTGGCACCGAGCACACCGGCCTGTGGATGCTCGGCCTTGACGCCGTGCGCATCACCCCATAGCACGGGGCCTGACCAGTACCACGCTGCCTCCGGTAAGCACGGGGAGTTGGCTTAGGGCTCAACCCTGGCCTAGCCAAACTACCCGTGTGCCCCCCCCAAAAAAATGTTTTGGGGCTGCCACTCAGGCTCCCTTAACTCCTCCATAGCCCTGGATATGCTCATCCTCATCTCCGCCCATGTCCATCCTTCTTCATCGTGCTCCTTACCCCGCTGCTTGGTCCTTTGTTGGTGGGTAGTTCTGTCACGGTTGTCGTAAGGATTTGACCAAAATGCAGCGGAAATATGTATACTCATCTTCTTTTTATTTTGAAGAAGGAGAAACAAATAAATACGTATACAAAAAAAGAACAAAACGAAACAGTCCTGTCAGGTGCACAAACACTAAACAAGGAATAACTACCCACAAAATCCCATAGAAAACACACCCCTCTTAAATAGGACCTTCAATTACATCTTAGTAAAAAAAACTTGTACTGGCCCCCCGTGGGAATCGAACCCACAACCCTGGCGTTGCACACACCATGCTGGCGTTGCAAACACCATGCTCTACCAACTGAGCCACAGGGAAGCTAGACTGGAAGCAACGAGGAGCAGCTGCTTCCAATTGAAGGTCAACTAAACATAGAAATAGAAAGAATAGAACATAACATAGAAATATATTAACATAGAACATTGCCCAACAAACCCCGAAACACTCTAAACAAACTCCCCTCTTAAAACAGAACATAGCCCAACAAACCCCGAAACACTCTAAACAAACACACCACTGCCACGTCCTGACCAAACTACAATAACAAATAACCCCTTTACTGGTCAGGACGTGGCAGAATCAGACAAATTCTGCTACCCTCTGACTATTGGCTACTTAGCTTATTAAAGCCTGTCTAAAAATACAACACTGCCCCTTCAAGACAATAAAAAGCTCTTTACTTGACTCGCTTTTCAAAGATGTCTATAAATGTACATGTTTTGTGCTCTTGTAGGAATAAATCACTCCCCTATTGCTGACTACAAATGATCTATAACTGGGCTAATAGCGCACTAACTAGCAAAATATGAACAAAATGTGCACACGTGTCTACATGCATCTCTGGCTTTGATCTCAAAACAAGCGCATCCATTCACGACTACAGCTGTAAATACAGTCCAGTTCAATGTAAATGGCACATATCCATATATGGCAATGGTCTATTTGCATATAGGCCTATCGCAGCTCTGATTGGTTATGCCACACTGGTCTGTGTAGCGTACGGGCTGAGTCTTGTGTGTCAATGCAATAGAATCCTACCTACTCCGATAAAAGAACCAGGAAACACCAGTATGTTGAGCAAACAGATAATCCGACGTGTGTGTGTGTCTGGAAGTATGTGTCAGTGTGTGTGTGTGTGTGTGTGTGTGTGTGTGTGTGTGTGTGTGTGTGTGTGTGTGTGTGTGTGTGTGTGTGTGTGTGTGTGTGTGTGTGTGTGTCTTTGTACTAAAGTGAACTAGCAGGTTCCCCTTTTAGACCCGTGGCACATACAGGGGGATAGAGGTCTTTGAAGTGCTGGGTCTGCCATCCATCTCCAGCTTGCTGGCTTTCATTTCATGCCAGCTTCTGTAGAGGCCAGGGCTATTAAAGAGAAACGCTCACTTGGCCCCTGCCCCTCCCTACCACATCTCCATGGTGAAACTATAACTAGAGTCCTAGGCCACTGACTCAGAGACAGAGTACAGCACAACTGAATGATATGGTGAGGAAATTATTATATTGTCAGAATGCTTTAGCGTAGGACAGAACACAATTTAGAGAACTACAGTGAAGTAAATAGAGTATGGTGGAGCACAATATAGTGTGTTCGGCAACACTTTACTTGCTAAACACATGCACACAGACAAACACACACACACACACACACACACACACACACACACACACACACACACACACACACACACACACACACACACACACACACAGCAATAAGTCTGCCACATACCAGACAGATATGCCTTGAGGGCAACTATGACACACTAGCGTAATACATTGCAAGGCAATTCTCCTTGTGGGTAGAAAAGGAAGGTACTTACAGAGCAAGTATTTTTTTTATAATAATTTTTGGTCACAGACATAACAAAACAGACTGCCATTGAAGTCTCATTAAACAACCCACACAACATGATCAGACATACAAAACAAGAAGAAGATACTTAACTCAAGTATAAGCAACTTTGCACACCCACGTACTTACACACACATACACACACTACCTGAAAAAGTGCTGACCATATAGAGGAGATAAGAAAAAGGCAGAACAGTTTCTGCAAGGTCAGGAAAAGCGATCCCTCCAGGCTTGCTGTGGCAGAGTGTCCTCTAGTGGCCATTCTGTTGAATAATACCATAGTGGAGCCTGAGGTGCAGTCTCGCTGTCTCCCCTCCACAGACTGTAATAAGCCCTTCACTACCAGGCCAGCGCAGAGCCCGCAGTCACCACAGCCCTGCCACAGTGTGTGAGTGAAGGGGCCAGAAGGGGGTGAGACCAGACCACCTCACTGGACAGCTCAAGGGGACCACCACACTGTCCTATCTCCCACCACAGTCCACCGAGCCCTCTGGAGAACCTACTCACTCTCCCACATTTTAATTAACACTAAAACAAACAGTATGCACACAAACCCACCCTGGTTTACTGCAGACCATACGGCAAACGGCTGCTCTGAAAATAATAGAAAAGTCTGGTTTCCAGTTAGACCGCCCGGTTAAGATGGTGGATGGGTGACACAGCATCACCTTGTACAGTATGCACATACCCGTACTGCTGTTGGCACCCTGCTGTGCCCCAATTACATCCACTGTGTGTCACTGAGCCACTGGCACATTGTCATCAAAGAGAGACTGCAGGCCTATGAATGTAGGAGTCACTCACTTACTGACACTGTCACATTGCCAGAAACTGTCAATCCCTCAGAAGAAACACAACCAATCAGTCAACTGCAGTTAACATCAGATAGTCCTGTAATAAAAACATTGACTTCTGATATAAACCAAAACACATACAAATCAAAACTTTAAAATACTTCATATTAGCAGAACAGCAGAGACATACAGTAAATAGCCTATACACCCAACCCCCCTTTGGGAAAGGCCTAGGCCCATATCTCTGTTCTTTATGGTGATTGTTGCAGTATTTAGAGTAGACTAGGCCTATGCAATTGATAACAGATAAGGCCTCTGTTAGGACTAACACAGCCCAAAACGAATATGCCTACATATAGGAGCATGAAACATGGTGCTTATGACTTTCATAAAGCCAGATAGAAAAACACACCTTGTTGGAGGATCAACATTTCAAACCCCCGGCGCTTTGGTTTTCGCTAACAAGTCGCAGACGCTGTTTTTTTCTTAAGGGACGTGTCGGATGCCAACATATTTTCTGCATAAAGCCAACGCTGCTGAAGATGTAAAGCGTAGATAAAGTGCATGGAAAGCATTAGGGGAGTGTGAGATTTACAGAACTGGAGTCAGGGAGGAATGTTTCTGCCCTGTCGCCTTCCAAGAACAACAACACACCGCGTACCCGCCATGCCAGAAGCGGGCGCTTTTTCGCGTCTCGGGTGGGTTGGTGCGTGTGAGGGGTGCGTTAACGTTCTTCAGCAGGGCATATTGGGCCTATACAGTGAAAGCTGAACACTGTGCTTTGTATCGTGGCCCGTGGCACAAATCAACGGTGAACAGCTCTTGGCAGCCAAAGTGGCAGCGCAAAAACGATCATGAAAATAATATTTGTCCATAAAAGTTCATTTAACACCCGTCTCCGTGCCTCTAATATAAAGCTGTCCTTCATCAGAAGTAATGGGATGAGAAAGGCCAGAGTATGAATGGCATGTTGTTACTTCAACACAACAGTATCAATCCACTTTAGACTGTCTGGCTCTATCAAACTAAATTGGACTCAACATAATACACCTCTAATCAGTCTGGAGAAGAGGGGGGATTTTGAAGATTGCCTGCTCTCCCCAATGTTGCCTTCCCATGAAAAGTCTTACATAAGATTAGGCCTGACTAAAGACAATCTTATGACAAAACTAAATATTTTACTCCAATAAAGAGTGAAACAGGTCACATAATGAAGATAAACATGTTGTCCCCCACGAATGATGCAGCCCCCCACACACACACACCCCCTTGGGCCAATTGAGATATCGCATGTGACTAACAAATTTCAATTAGTTAATATAATTATTATAAAATGCTCCATGGAAAAATGCATAATTCACCCAAGTTTCATCTAAATCGGGCCAGTGATGTCTGAGATATCGCGTGTGACTAACCGCCCTGCAACACTACAGCAACTGGGCATGTTTGGCATAGAGCCCCACAGTGGACGCATCATAATACCAATAAAAACTAGCTGTCAAACACGGAAATAGTTCCAATCGTCTTTCCACCATTCATTTTTCACATAGTGAATTTTACAAACACGTCAAATGAAGTATGTGTTTGGTGTAGGCTTACCTTGGTGTGACGTTTTGATGAACGTGTAATTCTCTCTCAGACAAGGTTAGTTGTATCAATATGTTCACCTCAATTTCCTCCCAAAATTTGAAATGCTAATTAGCAACAGAAGCTACAAATTCCTGCAGGAAGCTCCTGAACGTCATCTCCAGCAACAGTGTCAGCTTGTCACGTCCTGACCATAGAAAGCTGTTATTTTCTATGGTAGAGTAGGTCAGGGCGTGACAGGGGGGTTTTCTAGTTTAGTTTTTCTATGTTGTTATGTTCTAGTTTTGTATTTCTATGTTGGGTTTTGTTTGGGATGATCTCCAATTGGAGGCAGCTGGTCATCGTTGTCTCTAATTGGAGATCATACTTAAGTAGGTGTTTTTCCCACCTGGGTTTGTGGGAGATTGTCTTTGAGTTAGTGTATGTTTCACCTCTGCGTCCCGGTTTGTTTTGTTATTCAGTTTATTTATATGTATTGCATAGTTTCACCAGTTCAATAAAAATGTGGAACGATAATCACACTGCACTTTGGTCCCTCCTTCCTACGACAACCGTGACACAGCTACCATTCACCAGCGCCATCAGAGACCTGTGCCCAATCCATGATGAATCCATGTGCTGTATTGAAATTAATTGAATAAAGTTTTGAACTTCTTACACACCCCTTCACTTTCTTAGCTAGCCACTGACTACACTTTAGCCAGCTAGAGCAGTAGATACAAAAACTTTTTTAGCCTAGATAATTGTTTGTACAGTATGTCGACTATTTGTCTAGTCCAGAACTTATGGCATTTTTGAAGGGTGAGCGTAAGAGCATTTAAAGGGGAGAAGACCACTATAAGTCTGTCAATGTGGAGAAGGGCAGCTACAGTGAGGGGCAACACACCAGTTTTGTCAGGGCCATGAGGGATAAAGACTATCCTGTGTCGGTGAGTGTAGCTATTAAGTTAAGTT
The DNA here is from genome assembly GCF_901001165.1 of Salmo trutta. Classification (NCBI taxonomy): domain Eukaryota; kingdom Metazoa; phylum Chordata; class Actinopteri; order Salmoniformes; family Salmonidae; genus Salmo; species Salmo trutta. The sequence continues at coordinate 24,273,836 of NC_042989.1, forward strand.
TGAGCATCTTAGAAATACAATATGTTCTATACAGCGGTCAACATTCTACAAGGAAAGAACCACTTATTCAATTATATATTCATTAAACAGTTTACCCCGAATACCAGACGTAGATGAATGATAACTCAGTTCTAGAATGTTGTCATTGATGAGAATGAATAACAACATCTATTGACATTCAGAATGATTGACTTTGTTTAGACATCCAGTCTGTATTGTAGTCACATGACCAGAGACTAATCTCAAAGGCAGAGTATTTATTTATTTGGATTGGTACAGGCATTCAGTTTTGATTTATAGTATCCTTCCCACTGTATGATTGATAAAAGTGTGTTTACTTACAGTGCATTTTCCCCATTTTGTTACTTTACAGCCTTATTCTAAAATGGATTAAATAGTTTTTTCCCTCATCAATCTACACATAATAAATACCCCATTACAACAAAGCAAAAACAGGTTTTTAGACATAAAAAACTGAAATATCACATTGATATAAGTATTCAGACCCTTTTACTCAGGACTTTGTTGAAGCACCTTTGGCAGCGATTACAGCCTAGAGTCTTCTTGGGTATGACGCTATAAGCTTGGCAAACCTGCACTTGGGAAGTTTCTCCCATTCTTCTGTGCAGATCCTCTCAAGCTCTGTCAGGTTGGATGGGGAGCGTCGCTGCACAGCTATTTTCAGGTCTCTCCAGAGATGTTCAATCGGGTTCAAGTCCGGGCTCCAATCCTGCTTTGTCTTAGCTGTGTGCTTAGGGTCGTTGTCCTGTTGGAAGGTGAACCCTTGCACCAGCCTGAGGTCCTGAGAGCTCTGGAGCAAGTTTTCATCAAGTATCTCTCTGTACGTTGCTCTGTTCATCCTTCCCTCGATCCTGACTAATCTCCCAGTCGCTGCCCCTGAAAAACATCCCCACAGCACAATGCTGCCACCACAATGCTTCACCATAGGGATGGTGCTTGGTTACCTCCAGATGTGACTCTTGGCATTCAGGCTAAAGAGTTCAAGCTTGGTTTCATCAGACCTGAGAGTCTTTTGGCAAACTCCAAGTGGGCTGTCATGTGCCCTTTACTGAGGAGTGGCTTCCATCTGGCCACTCTACCATAAAGGCATGATTGGTGGAGTGCTGCAGAGATGGTTGTTGTTTTGGATGGTCCTCCCATCTCCACAGAGGAACTCTAGAGCTCTGTTAGAGTGACAATTGGGTTCTTGGTCACCTCCCTGACCAAGGCCCTTCTCCCCCGAATTGTTCAGTTTAGCTGGTCGACCAGCTCTAGGAAGTCTTGGTGTTTCCAGAATTCTTCCATTTAAGAATGATGGAGGCCACTGTGTTCTTGGGGACCTTCAATGTGTAGACATTTTTTGGTACCCTTCCCCAGATCTATGCCTCGACACAATCCTGTCTCGGACCTCTACGGACAATTCCTACACCTCATGGCTTGGTTTTTGCAATGACATTCACTGTCAACTCTGAGACCTTACATAGACATGTGTGTGCCTTTCCAAATCATGTGGAATCAATAAAATGTACCATAGGTGGACTCCAAACAAGTTGTAGGAACATCTCAATGATGATCAATGGAAACAGGATGCACTTGAGCTGAATTTCGAGTCACATAGGTCTGAAAACAGGTTTTTGCTTTGTCATTATGTAGTATTGTGTGTAGATGGGTGAGGAAAAATATATTAGAATAAGGCTGTAATGTAACAAAATGTAGAAAAAGTCAAGGGGTCTGTCATGGATACTGCTGCTCATTCCGTTCACCAGCTCAGAAGGTCTACGTCACCGGCCTTCTAGGCGTCACTGAACTGGATCATTACCACCAACCCCAGACTGTCTTGTCTCATTACGCACACCTGGTTCCCATTCCCCCTGATTAGTATGTGTATATATGTGCCCTCCGTTACCCATTGTTCTTGTCTATTATTGTCCCAAGTCCGTTGGTCTTGTGAGTACCTGTGCTCTGTTGTACCGGCTTTCGTACTACGTGTTTGTGCACTTGTTATTACAGGTCTTGTCCCGTGTATTATTTAGAGGTTTACACCTCGCTCTTTTGCTTGGGTTACATCCCTATATATATACGTGTTTGTTTTGGGCTTCGTCCCTGTCGTTTTCATGACGTACTTTATTTTGGGTGGAGAAATAACTACCCCTATTACGCATTCCTGCGCCTGTCTCCTATCATTATACAGCGTGACAAGGTCTGAATACTTTCCGAATGCAATGTATCCTAGTGAAAATTACAGTTTATTAAATATTCTACTGCTGTAATGTCATCAATCAAATCAAACTATTTATATATCACATTTCTTAAAATAAATGCATTTCAAGATGTTCAAAGTCAGGCATTGAAAGGCATGTGGCACTTAACATCCTTTCTCTTTGTAGGTCTCTATAGGTGACCAGCAGTGGTGGAAAAAGTACCCAATTGTCATACTTGAGTAAAAGTATAGATACCTTAATAGAAAGTTACTCAAGTAAAAGTGAAAGTCAGCCAGTAAAATACTACTTGAATAAAAGTGTACAATTATTTGGTTTTAAATATACTTAAGTATCACAAGTAAATGTAATTGCTAATTGTGTATTTGACTATTGTCCTGCTACGCATTCAAAATATAATGAGTACTTTTGGTTGTCAGGGAAAATGTATGGAGTAAAAAGTACAATATTTTCTTTAGGAATGTAGTGAAGTAAAAGTTGTAAAAAATATAAATAGTAAAGTAAAGTACAAATACCCCAAAAACAACTTAATTAGTACTTGAAAGTATTTTTACTTAACTATTTTACACCGCTGGTGACCAGGGGATTCTCACTACCGCATGCGAATGTTTCCGTGGAGCTCATAAGTGTAGCCATGCAGCTGCATTGGCTATTTTTGCGGTTCACAATATCAATTGTACTGGAGTGGAGGAAGCCAGCCATGCCCAACCAGGTGCAGTCAGTGGAGGATCTGTACCCAGCCTAAGATTACAAGCCTCTGTCCCGAGAGCCCACAGAGGAGGATCTTCAGTGGCTAAGGAACTGTCTCTGGGGCAGGTTCAGTGGAATGGCATATCTCCTTGAACCTGAGCCAGAATAACCGCTACCCTCCCTGTCAGTACCAGACATTAAATATATATATATATATATATATACACTACCGTTCCAAAGTTTGGGGTCATTTTGAAATGCCCTTGTTTTTGAAAGAAAAGCTAATTTTTTTGTTCATTAAAATAACATAAAATTGATCCGAAATACAGTGCAGACATTGTTAATGTTGAAAATGACTATTGTTGCTGGAAACGGCTGATTTTTAATGGAATATCTACGTAGGCGTACAAAGGCCCATTATCAGCAACCATCACTCCTGTGTTCCAATGGCACATTGTGTTAGTTAATCCAAGTTGATCATTTTAAAGGCTAATTGATCATTAGAAAACCCTTTTGCAATTATGTTAGCACAGCTGAAAACTGTTGTTCTGATTAAAGAATCAATCAAATTGGCCTTCTTTAGACTAGTTGAGTATCTGGAGTATCAGCCTTTGTGGGTTCGATTACAGGCTCAAAATGGCCAGAAACAAATAACTTTCTTCTGAAACTCATCAGTCTCTTTTTGTTCTGAGAAATGAAGGCTATTCCATGCGAGAAATTGCCAAGAAACTGAAGACCTCGTACAACGCTGTGTACTACGCCCTTCACAGAACAGCGCAAACTGTCTCTAACCAGAATAAAAAGGGGAGTGGGAGGCCCCGGTGCACAACTGAGCAAGAAGACAAGAACATTAGAGTGTCTAGTTTGAGAAACAGACACCTCACAAGTCCTCAACTGGCAGCTTCATTAAATAGTACCCGCAAAACACCAGTCTCAGCGTCAACAGTGAAGAGGTGACTCCGGGATGCTGGCCTTCTAGGCAGAGTTACAAAGAAAAAGCCATATCTCAGACTGGCCAATAAAAATAAAAGATTAAGACTGGCAAAAGAACACAGACACTGGACAGAGGAACTCTGCCAAGAAGGCCAGGATCTTGGAGGCGCCTCTTCACTGTTGACGCTGAGACTGGTGTTTTGCGGGTACTATTTATATCTAAGCGACCCAAAACTTTAGAACGGTAGTGTGTATATATATATATATGTATAAAAAAAGGGCACCTGGGGCATGCAGACATCCTAACTGGCATGGCGCTGTCGGTGGAGCAGCAGGAGGCTATACAGCAGGCAACAGTTGGACAGTCCACCAACCCAAACTTGCACACCGTGAGGACAGGGAGGTTGACTGCCAGCAATTTTGGAGCAGTAGTTAGGGCCAAGCGCGCTACTCCTTCGCTGCAAAAAAGGGTCCGCAGATCACAGTCGTTCAATGGGATGTTGTCTGTAAAGTTGGGCACAGATAACAAAGAGGAGGACATGAAGGCATTCAAAATGGCTACAGGGATGGACGTGCAGGAGTCAGGGATTTGGGTCACGGGGTCTGGGATCAATGTTCTCGTCACGCCTCCTGTCAGTACCTGTTTTCAGGGAAGCCAATGGTCCAAAAATATTCCACATAGTTCATAGACACACACACTAGGCTCCAGGAATAGGTTATAGTACATACACGTTTTGCTCAAAGCAGCCAACTAAAGTAATGTACTTAAAGTGTAAAGATTCACCCATTTCGAATGTTATTATTGTTTTTGTGCATCTCTGAGCGATGTTCTATCAATTCTCTGGGTCAATTCATGTTTTCATGTGTATCTGAGTTATTGCTGTTCAAGCAGGCAGAAATCTGTCTGGTTTGACGTAGCACCGTGATAAAGTCGCTCTCAATACACTGGAAGTTAATAGGAATACGACTTTTAGATTTTTCCTTAAACTTTATCATGGGCACAGTGGGAATTTATATCTGTGATGTTCAAATAATGTATTACTCCGTGTCTTACTTGCTGAAGGCCCCAGTCATCCCTTCCTGTACCTGACATTGTTGAAAAACAAGTGAACAATTAATGAAGATACACAAACAGTAGGCTTATATTACATAAAAATATTGCTCAATGCAGCAAACTAAAGTAATGTAGTTCATCTCTGCACAGTATGTTAGTTTGTCAGCTAACTAGCCAGCCAGTTTAAGTGGAATGAATAACTGACAATATTTAAATTTAACTGACAATATTTCAAATTAACTACAAACATCAAAGCAAAGCAACATCAAAGCAAAGGGCTACCTGCTATCCCGACATCTGGCATCATCCCTCGTGCCTGGAACTTCAATGTTTCCATTGAACTCCAAATAAAAAGTAAGTGGAGTTGGATAGGACACACCCTACGAAAATCATCTGGACTGCTTAACTAGAGAGAGAGAGAGAGAGAGAGAGAGAGAGAGAGAGAGAGAGAGTACATATAAGGATGGGAGAGCCGTCACTTCCAGCAGATCTCTCGTGGGGGTGAGCCTGATGTTCCGCATGTCACGCCTCATGTCTAAAACATGGGGAAAAGGGGACATAAAGTCAACATTTTGATGCCTCTAGAAATGCAATGTTTTACACAAAATTATATTGTATTTGATGAGTTACTAACCTGTCCGTCCACAGGCTCTATGTGCTTTAGTCTCCACAAATGGACGCTTGTACTCGGACCACACTGGCACTGGATGTCCTGAGGGATACATTCCTGTTGGACTGGAAAACAAAGAGATATTTGGTCAGTGGTGGGTCTTTTTCAATGCCGAATCAACATCTTTATCTGGACAGAAAATCCTTTGTCATAACACAAACCCACCTTGGACAATGTGATAAGTGGTCCCTCAACACTTAATCCTCATGCCTTGTTGTTTGTTCTTGTTTCCCAATCAACAGCTACTTTTTTTAACCTTTATTTAACTAGGCAAAGCAGTTAAGAACAAATTACTATTTTCAATGACGGCCTAGGAACAGTGGGTTAAGCTGCCTTGTTCAGGGGCAGAACGACAGATTTTTACCTTGTCAGCTCTGGGATTCGATCTTGCAACGCTCTAACCACTAGGCTACCTGCCTCCCCACTTCTCTGATGAGTGGGTCTTGGAGGTTTACAAGTGCACAGCAAGTCTGCACCAGCACATTACATTAACAATGTAGATAAGGTGAGATGAATTTTGAAATATTTTAGTTGAGGATTTGCCCTCTAAACATGGATCCTGTTTCTCGCTATGTCTTTTGTGAGATGTATCTCACTCTCTGTGAACCTTCCGTGGTTCAGGAATCGAGGAATGTTCACAGTGACTCCTGCAGGCATCAAGCTTTAGATCAAGAAGCCTTTGTCTGCCAAAATAATTTCAAGACGTGAAGATCTTCTCAAATCCCGACATCTGGACAATGGCTTTGTCCGACACAGATCCTGGATACAGATCACTGCAGTATGTTATCACCTCATTAGGTGCAACTCCCCGGAGTAGCTTGAAGGAGCGCATTGAACAGTACACAGAGTAGGTTTGCTTCTGCAGATCAATCTTACTTGGAGTAGCAACTTCTATATCAGTACAGTCAATGACCATCCTGCAGTTTCTGCTGGACATCTGAAAAGACGCAGGCAAGCACATTTGGTTCTTCTCCCTGTACAACAGATGGACAGATGAACAACAGATGGACAGATGAACAAAATTGTTTGTGTTTTGTATGAGGAAAACATTGAGCCCACAGGTCCTTTAGGAGCTAACTTGCCAGCTAACTTTAGCTAATGTAGATAACTAGCCAACCAAGGTACCTAACTAGCTAACCCACCAGGCGATATTTAGTCAACATTAGCTCACCGTTTGTGTAGTCAGACTTTTCTAAGTGGTGTCATGTGCGCTAACCAACTATCCTTGCCATGGGCACCATGGCCTAACGTTAGCTAGCAAGTCTGACTACACAAACAGTGAGTTAACGTTAACTAGCTAGCTAAATATCCCTTCTCTGGTGGGCTAACTCTAGCTAGCATGTCACCATGTGAAAAAAGTATGACTACACAAACTGTGAGCTAACTTTAACTAGCTGGCTAGCTCACTAAAGAGGTCACAACAGTCATTATGCTGGTTTTCTTTTTACTTGTAAGGAATATGCGTTGTACATGTAACTATAGTCAGGGGTTCTTTAGCATCTGTTCATAAGCACCTAGCTAACCACAGATTTTTGACCTAACAAAAATAGCTTGTTAGCAGCTAGCAAACCTTATCACACGGCTCCAGCCACGCCTCTTGCTTACAGAGGTCGGAAAACAATAAAATGCACATATGCTTATTGGAGTAGTGGTTACAATCCGGTACATAGCACAGAACCATCCTAAGGTTAGCTAGCTAGCTACCCGAGGACAATGACACAACGGGATGCAGCAATTAAAGTTTTCTGTCAATGACATTTGGCTTCTAATGTGATGTGATTGAATTTGGCTTCAGACAAACTGGCATCCCTTGAAACTTTTTTTTGGTGCCCCAGGACCATTCACAGCTGAGTTTACTCAGCTTGGCTCAAAGCTGATTTGCTATTATTATTAATTTGTTTTATTCAATGGAGGCCAAATGCTTGCTGACTTCCCTTGAATTCAATGCTACTGGGGGCAACAATGTCATACTATTTTAAACCAGACAGAATAGATGGGCTACACATACAGAGACAGAGGGGCGTTGTTTCGTTCGCTTGGATAATCACTCCAGTGAGATACATTCAGCTTCTTGCGAATTGAAGGACATTTATGAAACACAGAGAGACGAAAGAAAAATGATTTTGTATGTTTTTCTTTTTGTCATTTTTTTGGGAAGCCTGGCTTCCCATGGCATCCATGAAAACACACCAGTCAGTCACTATGATAACAGACATGAATTGTGAAATATGGCTAAATATATTGTCTCTATTGGATTCTTATGTGACCACAGATACCAACAAATAAACAAAATACATATTCAGTTCTAAAGAACAAGGGTATTGTCTGAACAATTCTCATATTAGTGCATTTAATATTGTTTGGTTAAAAAATCCTTCCAACCACTTGCTCAAAAACCTATTTTATGACCATATAGTAACCAGAGATACACTCATAACATGTCATTGTCTCTCTCAGGAGATAACATCACATTGACACAATGCTGATGGAAATGCTTATGGTTATGGTGACTAGCTCCCCCTGTTGGTCATCTGGCTCCTGCCTTCCTGTTCACGCCCGGAACAGAGCAGAGACTGGAACACAGAAACAGCTATATGGACACTACTGACCTGCAAAGATATTTAATTTCAATTACAATAATACACCACACCCCTAATAACTGTGTGGTCTGACTGAATGATAGCCAGCCTTGTTTTGGTTACACACACACACACAGCTCCAGTCCATTGGTTTTAGTCTGGGTGGATTTCCTCTGTGTGACTTATGAGGAAAGAGAGAGACTGTGTGAAAATGTTATTTAGCCAGAAGAGAATGTCTGGGTGTGAAACATGACACTTTAACGATCTGGAGGACACCCCTGCACCTCTTCCTGCTTGCACAACTTTGGGAATTATCTGCCAGTAGAATTGACTTGTTTGTGCAGTGCAACACGGAAATAGTTCCAATTAGGAGCAGACAGGGTCCAAAACATGATGAAGCAGCTGAAGTCTGAATGTGAAGGCATCTTCAGTTGGAAGGAGGGTGGACATTCATTCCACTTCAGTGAAAACTATGCGGAGGTCAGTTAATTAACAAACTGAGGGCTATCCATTGAAGCAAGCTAGATCTACTCAGGGTTTCCTAAAGCTAACCAGCATCAGTTAGCTTCACATTCCAGCTCAGGCTTCATCTATACTACGACGGTGGAGATTGCTCGTCAGCCTGCTGATAACTAGTAGGCTTGTAACTTCGCGTGCATGTCGCACATGGCTAGTCGAACACTAAACTCTTCATTGAGAACAAGCCGAAACGTTATTCCATGGGCGAGTCAATTCCGCATTTAAATTTGTGCCGAAATCAAAATGAAAGAAAAGTTATAGTGCAAATTCAGCAGGCTATAGTTTGAAATGGGCTTTTATTACATTTCCTTCACACCGACTTCGGTGTGCTTCTCAATGCACCTTCTCCAACTCTTATCATAAAAAATGATGTCATCATACAAGTGTTTATACTGTGCGTTTAGTTTAAAATGCATTCTGTCATTACTAAATGTGTAATGTCATATTCTAACTTTTTTTTTACACAAAAACAATTGATTAATAAAATATTTAATCAGTTGTCTTCCTCAAATGAAAGGGATGATGACGCAATCTTTGCAAGAGGGAAGGAATCTGATTTCATTGGTCCTCAAATCGTGGCTCAGTCATTTAATTCAGGGTGAGTGAAGTTCAGTGGAGGCTGGTGGGATGGGCTATAGGAGGGCTGTCATATAGTAATAAATGGAACAGTATCAAACATATGGAAACCATGTTTGACTCCGTTCCATTTATTACACTCCAATGACCCTGTCCTCCTATAGCTCCTCCCACCAGACTCCACTGGTGGAGTTAGCTGTGAGCAGGTTAGTTCTGAAGGATTCATTGCCATATAAACTTACCTGGCTAAAAGGTGAGCCACTTTCATATGACCCGGTTATCCCGATCAGAGTTGACCAAAGTTACCTCGCTAACTCATTAAGAAAGCTAAACTTAGATATGTATTTTTGGTTGTTGAAGCAATTAACCTTGAAATGGGCATGGCCCATCTTTGTGAAAAATATAAAGTGATTTCAGAATATTAAGGCAAGTTAGCTGGCTAATGCATTGAGCTTGCTTTGGAGTATACCCCCCTCTGCTCCGTCTCCCCTCAATCACCCATAACATAATGACATGTACAGTGACTGTAGGCCCACTAGGTAACTGATTTTAAAACGTATTGATCCTGCGTTCTGGAACAGCCCCTAGCAATCACAGCTACAAACCAGAGTGCCAATAAGAGGTTTATTTCAATAAAGTCAATATTGTTAAAAAAAAAAGCCATGACATAGCCTGGATCTTTTCTTCTGACATTGACATACACATGTCGTCATTGCAGTGATTTTTGAAAACCTGCGCTGGAGAAAACAAAAAAGGCCAGAGGAGATGTCTTCTAGTATTAAAACCCAAGCAGGTAAAAAATGCCTATTTTCCCCAAATTCAAACCAATAAGTGTACACATTGAATTCTGAATAATCAAAACAAATATTTACAATTCCTTTTATGAAATGTGTATTACAACAAATGTCTGAAAAGATGTCGGCAAAACACGGGGAGATAAAACAAAATATATATTTTTGCTTTATCCACACTAAAGCATTTTGGAACTACGAAAGAATACATTCACTACCTTTGAGAGCATTCGTAATAATGAGAAAATGAAATCCTACATGATATTCATTACCATTCTCCTCTCCCCAATTCCTTTTCTCATAAATATCTTTAGTGTCATCTTTCCTGATGGCTGACTGCACATTACCATTCTTCCTTATTCTATGGGAGAAAGAGAAAGTGTGTGGTTTTTATACTTCACTAGTTTAGATAGCAGGAGTCATTCGATCCACAGTGAGACCAGAATTAATGTGCCCTTTTTGGTGGCTGAAGTATAATATAAGCTACCACTGCTGCCAGAACAACACAAGCTAAAGACTTCCCTTCATGCTTTACAGGAGAAAATAAAAAACACATGTTATTTCTGGTAAAAATGGAGCTTCACTGCCCAGAGTGTCAGTGTCTATATGGAGCAGTGATGTGAGGCAATGCCAGGATGAATTCTAAATGGTTGGTTTTATTTGCTAGATATTATCTAATATTTCATTGCTACATATTTCATTAATCTCTGGTTCCATTGTCCTGAGCTGAAAACATCTCATCCAAGCACCTGGTTCAGGTACATTGTGGAAAGCCCTGACAGAGCTCAGCATAAGGTCAAGGAAGGAAAATGGTATCAGAGCATGGAAAACATGTAGCCTTACTTCTATTATAGTTATTGCAATTTACTTAAGCAACGCAACAGTAAAATGAAGCATATCGCACCAATATGTCAAACTCAGTGGTTTGGCCTAGCGTCTATCTACATGCAGTGAAACCTGCCCTCATTTATCCTCTAGAGACAAAAACACAGAATCTTTCAATACTGTATAAATCAACTCTGTAGCCAAAACACAAAATCAGCCTTGTAATTTTCACTTTCATAGCAAGCCTAAAAACCAAATGAATATTGAACAGCTGAATGGAAAATAGAAAAACACAGGTTGTGACCATATTCCCATGAGGAGACAGAGGGTCAGTCGGAAGGTCACTTCATAAGGAGTGTGTGTAGATTGCCCTCCAACACTGATAAGCTCTGATACACACCAGCCTGCGTCTGATCTGGGAGATCGCCAATCAAATCATCATATCAAAGAGAAAACAAAAAAAGATGATAAACAATGGACCGTCAGTAAACTTTCTGAGCTGCTTCATGTACTCAAGAGATCTCCAAAAATAAAAGGGAAAGTAAGAACAAAGGAGCTCATGCATTGTGTTTGCTCTAAATGAGGAGAAAAGGAAAGGTAGTCCATAGTTCTCTTTCTCGTGTCTGAACAGACCAGTCCCAGTGTTGGGGGGTGGGGGGGCCCTATTTGATCAGCCTCTTGGCCACGTCTTGGTAGGCGATCTCGATCTCTCTGTCACTGGGGCAGGTGTTGGTGAACTCCTCGTGTGTGTAGGCGTTCTGCAGGTACTGCCAGATACCCGTCATGTCCTTGGGGATGTCAAAGCCTCTGTACTTCTTGGTCACCACCTGTGGATGGAGGGGGACATTGATTAATTAATTTAGTCTTAGATAAACTTCTAGAGAAGAGGTCCCTCTGTAGGCCAAGGGTGGTACAAAATGATTTGGGTGGCAGAACGCATAAATCACTAAGTGCTCTGGGCTTTGCTGTGTCAAGATGCACTCCATTTGTCCAACATAAGCATTCCATTTTACCATAAGAATAGCACAGGTAGCTTAGCTGGGGGATTACTATAGGGACTTCGCTAACTCAACTGTGTGTGTGTACACTGAGTATACCAAACATTATGAACACCTTCAAAATATTGAGTTGCGCATGGACGGGGCATTCGTCGGGGCATGGACTCTACAAGGTATCGAAAGCGGTCCACAGGGATGCTGGCCCATGTTGACTCCAATGCTTTCCACAGTTGTGTCAAGTTGGCTGGATGTCCTTTGGTTGGTGGACCATTCTTGATACACACAGGAAACTGTTGAACATGAAACTATGCAGTGTTGCAGTTTGACACAAACCAGAGCACCTGGCACCTACCATCATACTCCGTTCAAACGCATTTAAATCTTTTGTCTTGCTCATTCACCCTCTGAATGACAGACACACCAATCCACGTCTCAATTGTCTTAAGGCTTAAAAATTATTCTTGAACCCGTCTCCTCGCCTTAATCTACATTGATCGAGTGGATTTAACAGGTGACATCAATAAGAGATCATAGCTTTCACCTGGATTCACCTGGTCAGTCTATCTCATGGAAAGAGCAGTGAGTATACAATGTTCTGTACACTCAGTGTATAATGTGATGTTTATTGGCCTCTGCTCTTACCTTGACGATGTGCAGCTTGGGAAGGAGGTTGCAGTCAGCCAGTGTCATGTTGTCACCATCCAGGAACTTGCGAGTGGAGATCTTGACATCCTCAATGCTGTTGTGGTCGATCTCGTCAGGCAGTGGGGCACGCAGGTACTCATCCAGCTTCTGCAGGGTCTTCAACAGCCCACGCTCCAGACCTACAGCAAAAAAAGGAACATTTATCATCTAACTAATGTGAAGGAACATTTTATTGTTGTGCTTTTCTAATAACCAATTTTACTGGGTTCATGCAAGTGACTGATTGTGCCTGGGAGGAATCCTCACCATTAGTATAACCAGTTTGGCTCAGCTTGGAGAGAAGAAGCCTTGAGGTATTGGTCGGTCACATGCATGAACCAAATGTTAATGAATTAATTATGAATAAGCTATATTAAATATAACTTGTCTGTGTAAGCAGTATATAAGAGAAGTATCGGGACTGCCCCGGCGGAGCTCCTGACAGACGTGTACTACTTGGTGCATTAAGTTTATTGGAACCTCTCCAGCTTGCTGATACTAAAGAATGATTCATTTAAGATTGACTTCAGGTGTCCCTGGTGGTAATTTCCACAACACTAGCACAACAACTGTCAACTGCATATAGCATTCACAAACCAGCCTGCCTGCATTGTGTTGAGTATTCTAGACCACTTTTCAAAACGACACTACAGGATACACAGCAGTTCTGTAGTCTGCCACGCGAGGGCAGCATTTTATAGCAAAATGGCAGAACTTAAGCTGCCTTGCTGTAGTACTTTGAGAGAGTACATTCCTTGATCCCAGTTTTTGGCATTATCTTGAGAGCCCAAATAAGGAGTAGTTCATACAACCAAAATAGATAGCAGGGGTTGGACTAATTGTGGTTCACTGAGCAAATTCGACTTATTGGAATGCTATGTATTCAAGCCAGTTGGAGAGTGTGTGACTGGGCATATTGTGTTTTACATTTTAGTGTGACTGTCCTATAAATAGTGCATGCTTATCATTCAGATATGACTTTCAGCAATAAAGTACTGTTGACATAGCCCAGAAGATATTCAAAGCCAACCATCACGATGGGTCAATATTTCTACAGGGTGGAGAATAGAAAGAAACCATACCATCCAAGATACCAGAGGACATGAACTGATACTGTGTCATAAACAGTTTACCCCAGATTAACATGGCATACAGACAGAGAAACAATAGCCAATATGACTGAGGCAAAGCTACAGTATACTGTCATCTGTTGTCTTGTACAAAACATGTCTGTTGGCAATATATTTATAGCTGTGGCATGCATGTTAAAAGCCAGGGGAGACAAGAGAGTTGCTGTGAGCTCATTTCCAGACCATCTCGCTCTGTTGTTTTTACCAGGCCGTTTGGTTGTTTCTTTAGAGAACCCAGCCAGGTGACATGGGGTACAGTGGCAGGAATGGTACTGGGGACAGAGAGAGGCCACCACAGAGAACAAAAGCTCTATGTTGACATGTCAGCCCCCCGTCCGTCCGTCCGTCCGTCACCCAGCCACCAATGACCTCAGGCTACTGCTGTCACCTAGCAACCACAGAACTGTTGAAGCACACAGGTTTATGTGTGCTTGTTAATTATGTTATAGGGAGTGGAAGCTCACCTTCGTTGGCATTGGGTTTTGAGTTTTTTATGAAGGCTGAGAACTTGGCAAAGATGTCCATCCCAGCTGTGTTGGACTCAGGGTGTCTGGCACTAAGCTTGGTGAACCTACACACACACACACAGATGATACACCTGGTTAGATCTCAAACAAGCAGAGTGTATACTGTAACCTAGGTATCTACACTTGGAGGCAGTGTGATGTGCCTAGTGGGCGTGACGAGCTGTTACCACCCAGACGAGATGACTCACTTGGGTGGGCTGAGGACATCCTCCAAGAACTCCTCTATCTTGTTGACGTCTGTCTTGACCTCCCCGTTGAAGGTGATGAAGGGAGGGTGTGTGCCTGGGGCCAGGTTCTGGAGGTCTGCAGGCTTCCTGGGAAGAGGAAAAGACAGGGGATTTAGTGGGCATGTCACAACAGACTGGTAAATACCCATATCAGCCAAATGCAATGCATGCCTTATACTGTGTAAAGTCCTTAATGTTGTTGAAATGTCTGTCTTGTTTGTATGGATGACTTTGCTGCAAAACCAAGTTCCCCCTGGGGATAACGTTTTATACGACTACACAACTGAGACGTCACTGATTACTCACTAACCTATCACTTTATATCCCTATAATCCATCTCGTCTCGGTCTAGTCTGTGACAATCATCAACAATCATTAGGGTTATTCTGTTTCTTCCCAGGGCCCAGTTCTATTACTTTCTCAGGTCAGTGGAGGTGGCTGTGGCCCACGGACAGGACACAATTCCCTGTCCCAGTTCCATGCTCAACTGTTCCAGACTTTTCTAGCCCTCTCTAGCGCTCCCCTCACACACACAGACCCTGGACTGGAATTTATTTTCAACAGGATTGTGTGCGTGTGTTTGTGCATGTATGCCAAGTTCATTCCTCTGTCCGCAGTGCTCAGAGCAGGCTTGTTTTGTTCCAGGTATCTGGGAGGTGAGATATGAGAACACACACACACAACATAATGAGGATGTGATGAAGGACCCGTCAACAGCACAAAGCCCTTTGTCATGTTTCATAATGATCCACACAAACCAAATCACTAAATTACAAAACAAAAATATTTTTAGGTCTTACAGTGTAGAAGTATTAGCATTGCCATGACTGAGTTAATTGACAAAATAATGTGGAGCAAATTAACTTTTATGCAGAGAACAGCCTACCACTGACCTATTCATAGAGACTGCGTCACATGCAAGCCAAGTCAAAATGCAATGTGATGTGCGCAAGTACAGTGGTTAAGATGTCCCTATAAGGGGAGATGTGAAACACACTCATAGGACCAACAAGTCACAGGGGCACCAAAACAGGAAGTGACCTCAACCCTTTGGAATGAGCACAGGAAGCACTTGCCCCATGGCAACATTAAGGGGGAGGAGGTAAAAGTGTTCTCTCAAGATAAATAAAAACACTTTAATCATAGAATTGGGCCAAAAATAGTTTTCCATACCAAGGTTGCAAAACTTAAGATTAGAAATCATAATTCTACATCTTTCCTTACTAAATGGGCTACTCACAATCACATCAATGTGGAATGGTAGTAAATAAAATGTACTGTCTTAGTTCAATATAGCAATAAAATGGGATAAAATAAGACACTCTTGCAATACTTTGTCTTTCTGTTGACTGGAGAAAAAGTGAAGCCTTTATCAGTCCTGGTCTGAACAGCTGAACAAAGACATGTTTGACAGAGGGGGAAACAGACACTGTTAAGTGGGCGGACATCCTCCACTGCCTTTTACAAGACCTCCAGAAGCTTGTTTCCCATTACACACCCTCACCACAGACATAGACGTACATGCGCAAATATATTCACAGACACCCGAACGACAACATTCTCAGACAACATTCACAGCCAACATTCATAGACAACATTCTGGTGCCTCCAGAAGTAAAAAAGAAGGTTGCTCTGTGTACTACTCAGTCTTGTCTAGATTACCCTCAGGACTGACCCTGGCAGAGGTAGCAGTGTTTCTGAGCTCTCTCAAGAGAAGAGATGCAAAGCATCTACGTGGATGAGCTTTCCCCTCTAAACCACTTCAGAGAGCCTGCTGTATACTGGACTGTCTGAGTCAAACAGCAATGATGAAAGGCCCATGGAAATGAAGAGTTCATTTGACCATATCTGAAAATAATCACACATATGCCAGCAGCCTTGGCCTGGGAAGAGGAAAAATAATCAGGTTGACTCATAGAGGGACATAATGGCTGGGTAAGGAGCTGCCAGGCAGCATTACAGTGAACGTGGGGAAGAAAGTTTGGTATAGTTCCAGCCGAGGCTAAATAGTGTTCAAATGACTTTGGGAGGGGAAGATGATCCTTTTAGATCCTGTTTTAGAGTAAGAAAAATAACATCTAGGGAGGAAGTGAGCACAACCACAATTAGCCCCTCCAAAACGCAGCTTGTTTATTTTCCAGATTTCTCGGGTTTGGAAAGGTCATGAGAAAACCAAATAAGCAATTAGGGCGGTGTGGCTGTTTGAGGTGTGGCTGGCTCAAAGTGTTCTGCTAGGCTGCTAAGGTCTTAGTGGAGAGCCCCGAAAAGCTCTGAGAGCCAATGAGAGAGAATATTCCCTGGCTTTCCAGGAGCTAGTTGAGAGCTGAGGAGGAGTAGCAGGCTAATCCCTTCTGGGGGACTGAGCTAGCTAGATAGTGTGACGTGTGTTGGAGTAGTGAGCAAGTGAACTAGTGTGATGTCTGGTGTCTCCCTCACCTCTTCAGGTCCACTGTGGTGACGTTGAAGACCACTCCCTTCAGCCACAGGATCATGAAGAGTCTCTGGGAGAACGGGCAGTTCCCAATGCTCTCGCCATCACTTCCCGCCTGAGAGAGAGAGAGAGAGCGGAAAAGAAGGTTAGATTAGGTAAGACTACATCAGCATTATCAGCATTATTAAAATGACAACAACAACAAAAAATATTCACACAAGCCTTTCACATAACCACAAAGAAAATGCTCCATGGCTGGAAGGATAAGAGGCAGGGAATCCAACACGGCTGACAGATTTAAATGGCTCTTGTAAACTGATCACAATCAAGTCAAGGTTGAGCCTTAAAATGGATAAAAGTCTTGGAACACTGATATTATCAGACCTCTGTTCTACAATCTCCAATGACCAGTGGTGTTTTACTGCACTGACCTATTTTGTTACGCTCGTCGATGGAAGGATCGGACCAAGGTGCAGCGTGGTAGGCGTACATCATACTTTATTAGATGAACACCGAAAACAAATACAAACGAAACGTAACGTTCAGTAGGGCTACACAGCACAGTACCAAAAACAAGATCCCACAAACTAAAGGTGGAAAAAGGGCTGCCTAAGTATGATCCCCAATCAGAGACAACGATAGACAGCTGCCTCTGATTGGGAACCATACCCGGCAAACAAAGAAATAGAAAAACTAGAATGCCCACCCAAATCACACCCTGACCTAACCAAATAGAGAAATAAAAAGGCTCTCTAAGGTCAGGGCGTGACATATTTTGAGCAGACAATGATTCTTTCACACAGATTAGAGGCTAGCTCCCTGAGTCCCAGAGAGCAGGCCAACCTCTGTCTCAAACGCTTTAGCACACTTCCACAGCTGCCTCCATTCATCCACACTGCCAGGCAGCCAAGTGGAACACAAACCCCTGAAGTGACTGAGAGGGTCCCTGAGAGGGAGCTGGACAGCTTCTTGTTTCTTTAGACCTAAAGAGAGAGTCTGATGTATTTGAGTGTGAGGGGGGATGATACAGTATGTCTGCCAGTGCCTAATCACTGTGCTCAACCATCACCATGACAACATCACTGAAGTTATTTTGATTTGTAACACATGCATATTGATGTTTTTGATGTGTATTGATGTGTATACAGGGCTAATCTGTGAGACAATTGGTCTCAGCTTGAGTCCCTGTTAAAATAAAGGTTAAATAAAATGTCATTTCTAAAATGAACAATCGACTACATGCCTTCCAAATAAGAGACATGGACAAAGTAGGCAACTGTTCTCAGACAATCTCTGGATGTGGGGAAAAACAAGCAACTACCCACTTTCACGTTGGGATTTTCCTTACCCAAAATAGATCTGCCACCTTCACCTCTCTTTCATGACAAACTACTACTGTGCATTATGATAGTGTACACAGGCCTCCAGCCCCAGCAGTAAAAATGAGGCAGTGAGAGAGATATTCTAAACACTCCGCTGGCAGACACACTGTCCTATAAACACACCAGAGATCTCTCCAACTACCACCGCCAGCACTCTCTCCCTCTCTCCCTCCCGCTCATCCACCTCAAGCTGGTCCATTTCAATGATGCTCTAGAGTACAAGCAAATCCCAGTTTACAGCTTATGTTGTGTGTGCAGAAACAGTTGTCAGAGTAAGGAAAAAACGGTAGATCGAAGAGAGGGAGTTTTTGATGCATCCTCCTCTCATGTAATGTTAATATGTTACACGTGTGTAGTAATTACTAATTAGGAAAGTGAAATTAAATATTCATGAGTAAAGATCTTGCTTGTGTAAACAAACGTACTATAGCTGGAGGAGCCAATCGCCGTTGATTTGACTCCTACTAGTAATTAGTAGGAGATTGACACCCAAACTACAAAACACAAATAATTTGACTGTCACTACAATGTCTTCTATAGGCCGTCTTTGTAAATAAGAATTTGTTCTTAACGGACTTGCCTAGTTAAATAAAGGTTCAATAAAATGAAACAAAAATTCTGACATTAGCCCCAATGTCCCAGTTCATTATGCCTCTTTTAAGAGGATCAACTCAAGCCATGGTCTCAGCCCCTTTCACACTGTCAAAATCTTCCCCCGTTCCAGATTTACAGAACTGGTTATGGAGTGTTCCATAGACGGTGAGCACAAAGAAGAATGCCATTCTTCTCAGTGCCAGTTAATTCTGAAGAATGCCCAGTATTCATTCAGAAGGACCGGGACTGAAGGTAATCGGAGCATTAAGAAAAGGAATGTATCTTTTCTCACTGTCTATTACTTTAGCAAGTCTTGGCTCACTGAAAAGTGGCATGCTCATCAATTTGTGTCTCTTTGTCTTGTCAGTCATTTTGTAGCCTTCCCTCCCTTCAACCTAGCCTCCTGTCCATCTCTTTCCCTTTCTCATTCCATGTCTCTCCCTCTGGCCAGTGCAGAGGGCATCTTGAGGAAGGGAAAATTCCTCTCTGAGATTCAGGCCCATTCCAATGTCAAATACACTAATTAAAATGGCATACCACAGCCTTTTGAGTAATGGACTGACGGACCTGTGCCAAGATAGGGCTGGGCTTCATGACACATTTATAAAACTTTATTTTTATTCCGATGGAGCTAACGTCCCTCTCTACCACTAGAAATCCGATAAATAATACCTAGCCAAAACATTTTTCAAAAGAGGTACGGCCTGAAGTAATCTTGTGAATGAATAGGGAACTTTGTTTCCAGAATGTTCCTGGCAGTGTGTCCGGCTAACAGCACTCTGCTGGTGTGTACAGACAGTCTGTTTGTCTCTCTGTGGTGTGGAGGCCCAGTGTGTTCTCTCTGTTTGATCTGCCTGCTGGCTGTACTACAGGCTGGAGTTGCTGTTCTGTTGTTAGAGCTCAATTCAATAAATCAAAAGGTTGAATTAGATCACAGCCTTTGTTCAGTGTCCCCTCCTTATGATTCGATTCCTGTGTATGAAAGGCTTGCCATCAAATCGTATTGCTCTGTATGGAACCTCAGGCAATTGTTATCTAACAAGAGACCAGTAGCTGATACTTGTGGGACTATAGAGACAACAATGTGTTATTTTCTGCTTTCATCCAGAGATTGTATTCTTGTTGGTTACTATGTGTTAGGGGTAGGAATGACAGCATAACACGATGACTATTTCCATGACGATGGAGGCCAGACTCATAATAAAGAACTGATTATCATTGCACAGAGGTAGCCATGTGAATGGCATCTTTCAGAATAAAATGGTATGTAAACAAAGGACATGGGCCATGTCTGAAATCTGTCTGGCCTACTACTTACTTAAAGTGCATACTGTGTACTATTAGTACTACGTACTATTTATCACGTACTGTTTGGTAAAAAGTATGCCACAGCCGAAACAGATACTTTTGGTGCGTTCAAGACAACTGGGAACTCTTAAAACAATGAGCTCAGACTGGGGAAAAAAATCGCGACATCAGCGATCTTCAGCTCAGAGAAGTCAGAGCATGTTTTTTTCCCCAGTTGTCTTGAACACACCATCTGTTATGGCTTCACATATGAACCGGACAGGATCATTTATATCCCCACCCAGTGACCTTTCTCCATTGCCTTTCACTAACACCGGAGTGTTGTTTTGGGCTAATATTAGCTCGTTAGCTAGCATTTAGAACAATGTATTAGGGGTAAACTTGTGTACTGTAGGTCTATGCAAGTATCAATTGAAGAGTCAACTGAAGCTTAAAAGGAATGGGAGATGAAAAGCGCTATAGAATTATCAATTACTATCCCAAAGATGGTTTATTTAGAACAAAAAAAATAGAACAAAAATCTCTGACGAAGGCCAAGAGGCCGAAGCATAAGCTTCGATAGAAAAAGTGATGCTAGCAAGATCAGTGTGTAGGTTTCTTTTTCCTTTCAAGTTATCTAATCGTTACCAGGCACCTGCAACAAGATAGCTCAGATGTACGAATGTATTTTTGAACGTTGAAAGTAAAAAACACACCAACAGTGGATGTACTGGTATCAAATAAAATGTTTTATTACAAACAAGAAACACATTTCAATGAAAAAAACTGAAATCGACCAAAAAATGACTTCACCAAAAACATTACAAAATGAATAGCTAAATTAAATTACATAAAGCTACTTTATGGCCTCTAAAATGGTCATAAGACGTGCCTCCCTGGCAGTCACCTCCTTCTCCCGCTCCTTCTCCAGACTCTACATCTGGACCTTCCTGGGAGGGAGAGGAGCCCACAGCTGCACCTTGGGAGGATGAGGAGATGATGTCCATGACCGGTGGGGTGATGGAGTGGCAGCGCCTCATCCATCACCACTTCTAGGATGCAGCTGTGGCCTCCCCTCCCTCAGTGCTGACTCCAGTGGAGGGAGCTTTCAACTCCTGAAAAATCACTTTCAGCATCAAACATACTACATGTAAAGCCCTGGTATTATGCCAATTACAGTACATTTCTCTGGAATACGTGAACCTTTCTAACATGTTTCTCTTCACACTTATATACATGAATGTGCAGTTGAAGCATAGGAAATATATTGGAAAGTGTTGGTGCTCTCAGAGAAAAAGGTAACTTTATTAGCCAAGTACAGCACAGCACAGCAATAAATGTCAAGCTAACATACAGTAAGTAGCATACTGTGTGTTTTTGCTTAAAGTTCTCCCACTTCTTTTTCACCCATGCAGGTGATAGTGGCCCCTCCAGCTCACACTCCTTCATGTAGATCCTGAAAAGACATAAGATGAAGTACAACATTAACCAAAACATGAGCCAAGTAGAGTTGTGAGAACTTTCTGTAGATAGCCAGGCTACATACATTATCAAATTGGAGCGCCAAGGTGAAACAGTAAGTAGTGCATTTTACCATTACTTACACCATAACAGGTTGTGTGTGCAATGAAACAAGACCCATTTAGGCAGTAACCATTCAGGTATAAACTAATATTGCATGGCATGAACACTACAATCAGCTCAACGCAGATGAACCAACGTCAGGTAAACTAGAAGAGTTGTTGGGACCAGCACCGCTTTGGAAAATAGGAATGTAGGCTACCGCGTTACTAACGTTATAGCTAGTGGTATTTACAACAAGTAGCAGCTAGCTAGCTAACATTAAATATGAAGTTGTCGCTCAACAGCAAGTAACGCTGTAGCTAAGGTTACTGTTCTAACAGTTAACTTCTAGACCTACTACAGCATGTAGCTAGCTAAAGGCATGGTAGGCAGCAGGCTGCAGATCGGTTTTCAAAAATGTATGTACGATGAAATAGTTGTGATAATTTTAAGGAGAACAAAAACTACTTACATTTGAACACCACCGTAGAAGCTTTGCTATTCGCCATCTTCCAAGTTATGTACTCAAAACTTGCGGTGCATCCTCTTCCAATGCATTGTGGCTGTGAAATGCGTCATTGCGTTGTTCCCGCTATTCGTTCATTTCAGTTGGGCATCACCATATCTAATTGACAACAGATGATCAACTGTCGTCAAATCCGAAATGAGTATGACATCCAGGCATTTAAAGTATATTTGATTTTCGAAATGTTACATACTCAAAAACAGCCTACTATTTAGGACGAAAATATTGGTATTTGGACACAGCCGTGGATTTCAGTGTCACGTCCTGGCCAGTATAAGGGTTAATTGTTATTGTAGTTTGGTCAGGACGTGGCAAAGGGTATTTGTTTTATGTGGTTCAGGGTGGTGTGTTAGTTAGGAGGGTGTTTGATTTATTATTTCCGGGTTTTGAGTTATGGTCTATGTTTATGTATTTCTATGTGTAGTCTAGTGAGTGTGTTTCTATGTTGAGTTAATTGGGGTGGACTTCCAATTGAAGGCAGCTGTTTGGTGTTGCCTTTGATTGGAAGTCCTATATTAGTTGGGTGTGCTTGTCTCGTATTTGTGGGAGATTGTTTTTGCATTGTGTGTTTTGTTATCATGCAAAACTGTCATTTGTCGTGCTTATTGTTTTCTTGTTTTCCCGTGTTCAACGTTTGTTAATAAATTAAGAAAATGAACACCAACTCTGCTGCATATTGGTCCACCTTTTCGGACGACGATTTCGCTATATCGTCCTCCGACGAAGAAAGCCGTGACATTCAGCCATGTTCAGTAGATGAATGGAGTGAGCAGCAGCTTTAGGAGTGAGCTCATCTCCTCTCCTCAGGCTGCAGAGCCAGTGGTCAGAGATGGCCAGCCACAGTGCAGCAGCTGAGAAACCCTTTCTCTTTGTGTCAGAACATGGCAGGGATGTTGTCTACTGGAACTGCAGCAGCAAAGAGCAGACAGCCCTCTGACATGTGTGTTTCCGGCAATGTACCTAGCCCTAGTCTGCTATTCCCACTGAGACTCCCTGCAGCCCTACCTTCTCTGAGACAGAGGAGAGGGGAGGGAGAATGGTGTAGAAGGAGGGAATACAGGAATAGAATAGACTGGTGGAATTAGCATAAACCTAGTTAAGGAGAAAGGGAGACAAAAAGGCTAGATTGAGTGGGTGAGAACCGTCTAGGGGAAAAGAAAGCAGAGCGCAAGCCACACCCTTCTCAGCACTGTTAGCTTCAGAAGCAGCATGCTGCTTGGCACTCTCCTCTCATCTTCTTCCACAACCTCTTCAACAAACTCAAACTGTTTTTAAGACATAGGAACAGTATGTGAGCGGAGTTGAGCGGTTGGAAATCCAGCTCATGAAGTCACTCCATGTCCTTTCCAACCGCTCGCTCCACGCTCACAGGAAGAAAAAAAAACTACCGCTCCAAATTCGCACCAATCATTAAAATCACAATTTAACCAACACCCATCTATTTTTGTGACTACCTGGACCTACCATTTGGTTTTGAAGTATTGAAACCAAACCATATGATTTGAATAAACATGAAGGTGAATGTAAGAAGCGCACATCATTTCAAATAGTCTACACGTCATATTAAATGTCACGTTGTATAAATGATTGGAGACAGGCGCTGGAATACGTAAGAGGGGATTTTAATACTCGACCCAAAAATAAAACATGCCATGAAAGGCACAGGGACGAAGCCCAAAACAAACACGTACACAAAAACACAGGGCTGTAACCCAAACAAAAGAGCGAGGTTAAAACTCAAATAAATACAAGGGACGAGACCCATAATAACAAGTGCACAACAACACACGGGATGAGACCCATAATAACGAGTACACAATACACTTAGCACGAAAGCCAAAACCACACAGCACAAGTACTGACAAGACCAACAAACTTGGGAACAATAACCGACAAGACAGTTGTGAACAGAGGGCACATGTATACAATTACTCATCAGGGGAATTGGAATCAGGTGTGCGTAATGAGACAGTTCAGTGTCACTGTAACCCGTGTCTGAAGCCCTTAATTGTCAATGAATCATGGCTTAGTTCTGTCTCTCTGAGTGGTGGAACAGGCCATCTTAACACTGTTCTCTCTCAAGTATCCATTGCTCTGAGCAGTGTCTCAGAACCATTACATTCAACCCTGGCGTTGCAAACACCATGCTCTACCAACTGTAGCTCAGTTGGTAGAGCATGGTGTTTGCAACGCCAGGGTTGTGGGTTCGATTCCCACGGGGGGCCAGCACAGATTAAAAAAAAAATGTATAAAATTGTATGAAATGTATGCATTCACCACTGTAAGTCGCTCTGGATAAGAGCGTCTGCTAAATGACTAAAATGTAAAAATGTAAAAAATGCAGTGTGAATACAGAGGTCCTTGTGGGGAATAACAAGCAGGAATATGGAGGAAAGGCACAGAGCTCTTTTGTTTGTGGACAGTTCTGTGGGTGTCAATGGATAAAAAACAGACCAATAAAATTTGAAGTGAGGTAAGAAATTGTTATTTCGGGCCAGCACCTAATATGGTCATGAGATCACACAGTTTTCAGAAAACAAACCAGAATCTGGGATTCAGCAGTAGTTGTAATTTTACATGTTATATGTGGTAAGAAAACTTAAATCCCACAGTACTTACTTAGAAATATTACTGAACAATTATCAATCCATTTATCTTCTTACTTTTCATGTTAAAATTTGTCAGGAGTTGCTGATGATTGCATCATATTCCACAAACTCCTCAGAGATTCCACATTGTCCCAATGTTCTTTTGCTTTGAATAGGCCTATTTCACTTACAGCAAGCAACACGTGCTACAACAGCTGA
Source organism: Salmo trutta (assembly GCF_901001165.1). Taxonomy (NCBI): domain Eukaryota; kingdom Metazoa; phylum Chordata; class Actinopteri; order Salmoniformes; family Salmonidae; genus Salmo; species Salmo trutta. Next base: position 24,298,848 of record NC_042989.1, read on the forward strand.
CAATTACCAATGAATGTTACGCTTTTGATATCAAAGTAACGAGAGAACCTGAATCAACAAAGAGACACAGATCGACACGTGTATGCACACACACGCACACAAACGGTCATGTCACACACACACACAGCTGTCTGTTCGTTGGAGAGGATGACTCATGCCGAAGTCACAGAATGTCCAGGGACGCCCACCGGTGCACAATGAGACCTCAGTCAGCCCTCCCCTCCCTCCCCCGTCTACAGGAGACACACATACTGCCATGTCACCAGTGGAGGGGTCAAAATCATGATATCACTTCCCACCTGACACAGTCTGATGGTAGAGCTACTGGTGTAAAAACCATCTTGAGCCATGTCAAGTCTGATGGTACAGTAGGTCTCAACTATACTGAACAAAAATATAAATGCAACATGTAAAGTGTTGGTCCCATGTTTCATGAGCTGAAATTAAAGATGCCAGGATTTTTCTATTCGCACAAAAAGCTTATTTATCTCAAATTTGGTGGACAAATTTGGTTGCATCCCTGTTAGTGAGCATTTCTCCTTTGCCAAGTTAATCCATCCACCTGACAGGTGATGCATATCAAGAAGCTGATTAAACAGCATGATCATTACACAGGTGCACCTTGTGCTGGGGACTTATGTTCCCTCTAAGCTGCTTGCGTGTGCAGGTGCACAGTAGCCCAAGACTAAGAGAAGCACGAGATTGAACTTCACTCAACTTTGAGTTTTCCCTGTTAGTTAACACTATCAACGTTTCCTTTACTGTGGCAATTGTGATCGAATCAACGCAATATTAGCCACTTTCAATGCAACATACTAAAACAAAACTAACTATACAAGAGATTATGTTGTAGGCAGAATGCATCGGAGTAGGATTGTATTGAATACGACTCAGCCCGTACTCTACACAGACCAGTGCAGCATAACCAAATCAGAGCTGCAGTAAGTCTATATGGAAATAGACCTTTGCCATATATGGATATGTGCCATTTACATTGAACTGGACTGTATTTACAGCTGTAGTCGTGAATGGATGCGCTTGTTTTGAGATCAAAGCCAGAGATGCATGTAGACACGTGTGCACATTTTGTTCATATTTTGCTAGTTAGTGCGCAATTAGCCCAGTTATAGATCATTTGTAGTCAGCAATAGGGGAGTGATTTATTCCTACAAGAACACAAAACATGTACATTTATAGACATCTTTGAAAAGCGAGTCAAGTAAAGAGCTTTTTATTGTCTTGAAGGGGCAGTGTTGTATTTTTAGACAGGCTTTAATAAGCTAAGTAGCCAATAGGCAGAGGGTAGCAGAATTTGTCTGATTCTCTGTAATAATGGTATTGGAATAATAATGCATTTATTTTGTAAAGTGGTTTCTTGCATCAAACAACACAAAAAACATGTTCAGTCACCTCCTTGTCTGAAGGACAAGTGGATAAACAGGTTAATGTCAAGCCAAGCATGTTTTTTTCAAATGTTTTTTTTTATGTAGGCCTACATTGAACATCCCACATTGGCTGCTACTGTAGGCTGAATGACAGAACCGCTATTGCCATGTTAAAATGTTATGGGATACATTTTCTCCAATACCACATAATGACAAAGTAAAAACTGTTTTTTCGAAATGTTTGCAAATTTATTACAAATAAAAAACTGAAATATCACATTTACATAAGTATTCAGACCTTTTACTCGGTACTTTGTTGAAGCACCTTTGGCAGCGATTACACCCTCGAGTCTTCTTTGGTATGACTCTACAAGCTTGGCACACCTGTATTTGGGGAGTTTCTACCAATCTTCTCTGTAGATCCTCTCAGACTCTGTCAGGTTGGATGGGGAGCGTCGCTGCACAGCTATTTTCAGGTCTCTCCAGATGTTCGATCGGGTTCAAGTCCGGGCTCTGGCTGGGCCACTCAAGGACATTCAGAGACTTGTCCCGAAGCCACTCCTGAGTTCTTTTGGGTCGTTGTCCTGTTGGAAGGTGAAACTTCACCCCAGTCTGAGGTCCTGAGTGCTCTGGAGCAGGTTTTCATCAAGGATCTCTCTGTACTTTGCTCCGTTCATCTTTCCCTCGATCCTGACTAGTCTCCCAGTCCCTGCCGCTGAAAAACATCCCCACAGCATGGTGGTGCCAGGAATCCTCCAGATGTGACGCTTGGAATTCAGACCAAAATGTTCAATCTTGGTTTCATCAGGCCAAAGGATCTTGTTTCTCATGGTCCGAGAGTCCTTTAGGTGATATTTGGCAACTCCAAACTGTCGTGCATTTTACTGAGGAGTGGCTTCCGTCTGGCCACTCTACCATAAAGACCTGATTGGTGTGGAAGTTTCTCCCATCTCCATAGAGCAAGTATTCCCAAACTGGGGTACGCAATGCCGCCGTGGGTACGCCAATAAAAAATTTGATTCACATTTTTTACGAAAATAAATATATATTTTTTAAATGTAATAAAAATGTTCACATTTTCAAACAGTAGATTTATATTTTCCAACGGGGCTATACATTTGGGTGAGGTTTTTTTCTCGCCTGAGTAGCCTTGTTTCACTGCCAAAAATCTAATTAAACCATTTAGTGTTCAGCGAAATAACAACGCAATATCAAATACAGGTAGACTAGTCAAATAATTAACATCCAATCACATTAACCGTTATTCTCTCGCGGGAAACCTTCACTCTTGCGCAGACATTTAGAAACGAAACATGACAATTTGAAAAATAAGCCACAGGAGTTTTTTGAGCGAGAATAAAGACGACTTTCGAGTAGTAAGACGTATAAAAGCAACAGATACCATTAATAAGAAGAGGCTTAATTCTTCCTGCTGCCGCGGATATGGCTGGGACAATGCTGGGGGAAAAGGCCCAAAAAACTATACAGACAATGTCCTCATCAAACAACACTGTTTCACGACGCATCAGTGACATGGCAGAAGATGTTTTAAAACAATTACTGCTTCGCATACAAGCCAGTAAATTCTATGCGTTACAGCTGGATGAGTCAACAGACATGGTGGGCCTGGCACAGCTCCGGGTATATGTTCATTACGTTTATGGGGGGTAAATTAAGGAAGACATCCTCTTCTGCAAACCACTGGAAACCAGGACAACAGGAGAGGATATTTTTAAAGTACTGGACAGCTTTGTGACATCAAATGGACTTTGGTGGTCAAGATGTGTTGGTATCTGTACTGATGGCGCAAAAGCCATGACAGGGAGACATAGTGGAGTGGTAACGCGCGTGCAAGCAGTTGCTCCTGACGTCACTTGGGTAACACTGCAGCATCCACCGAGAGGCTCTTGCTGCCAAGGGAAATCCTGACAGCCTGAAAGACGTTTTGGACACAACAGTGAAAATGGCTAACTTAGTTAAAGCAAGGCCCTGAACTCTCGTGTATTTTATGCACTGTTTATCAAGGGGCAAAGTATTGACACGTTTTTTTGAATTGAGAGACGAGTTTCTCACACGACTGGCTATCTGGGTGATGTTTTTTCTCGCCTGAATGATCTGAATCTAGGATTACAGGGACTCTTCTCAAATATATTTAATGTGCGGGACAAAATTGAGGCTATGATTAAGAAGTTATTTTTTTGTGTGCAAATGAACTCAAGCTCAATGTCAAATGTCATATAGCGAAGCACCTGAGTGAGCTGGCTGCACAATTACGCAGGTACTTTCCTGAAAAGGATGACACAAACAACTTGATTCGTTATCCCTTTCATGCCCTGCCTCCAGTCCACTTACTGATATCTGAACAAGAGAGCCTCATCGAAATTGCAACAAGCGGTTCTGTGAAAATTGAATTTAATCAGAAGCCACTGCCAGATTTCTGGATAGGGCTGCGCTCAGAGTTTCTTGCCTTGGCAAATCGCGCTGTTAAGACACTGATGCCCTTTGCAACCACGTACCTATGTGAGAGTGGATTCTCGGCCCTCACTAGCATGAAAACTAAATACAGGCACAGACTGTGTATGGAAAATGATTTAAGACTGAGACTTTGTCCAATACAACCCAACATTGCATCCATGTGCATCCTTCTCCAGATCTGTGCCTTGACACAATCCTGTCTCAGAGCTCTACGGATAATTCCTTCGACCTCATGTCTTGGTTTTTCTCTGACATGCACTGTCAACTGTGGGACCTTATATACACAGGTGTGTGCCTTTCCAAATCATGTCCAATCAATTCAATTTACCGCAGGTGGACTCCAATCAAGTTGTAGAAACATCTCAAGGATGATCAATGGAAACAGGACGCACCTGAGCTCAATTTCGAGTCTAATAGCAAAAGGTATGAATTCTTATGTAAATAAGGTATCTGTTTTTTATTTGTAATAAATTATATTTAAAAAATGTACTAGTTTTTGCTTTGTCATTATGGGTGGGGTATTTTGTGTAGATTGATGAGGATTTTAAAAAATGTATAACATTTTAGAATAAGGCTGTAACGTAACAAAATTTGGAAAAAGGGAAGGGTTCTGAATACTTTCTGAATGCACTGTAGTTAGCTTCAGGATATTTTAATAAACTGGCTACTCAGCATTTTAACTGGTATATACAAACAGTGTATTTTTCTCACGTCCCATAACATTTTATAGCTAGGAACATCAGCAATAAAAATCATGGGATGTCCCACTCCGCCTCCCTCTCTCTCAGCAACTCACTTTAGGGATTGTATAAATTACCAGTCAGGTCATTTTCATCAGTGCCTTTGTAATAACGATCATCCACCTAACCTTTTAAAAAGGCCAGAATACTCCACTCCACTCCACCAAAGTGGTGGGAGATCAAAGCTTTAGACCGGGACCGGTAGCATGTCTATTGTTTTTCCTTTGGAGAGTTCTGCCCAGTCTGCTCCAGGCCTAATTTTAGTCAAATCACGGTCATATCCTCCCCTTCGCTCACACTTAACATTCTAAATTGGGTGGGCTCAAATTCAAGCCACACTTTACCAAATATGGAGCTGGCCGGCTGGCCAACAAGTGCTCCGCTGCTCTCCTCTCGTCTCTCGCCCAGTGACACAGGAGGAATTTCCTCTGGGAAGGGAAGCCACATCATGTTATGTCACGCCTACTCTGGGCTGGACAAGCATGCAGACTGGGCTGGGAGGACTGGGCTGGACAAGCATGAAGACTGGGCTGGGAGGACTGGGCTGGACAAGCATGCAGACTGGGCTGGGAGGACTGGGCTGGACAAGCATGTAGACTGGGATGGACAAGCATGCAGACTGGGCTGGGAGGACTGGGCTGGACAAGCATGCAGACTGGGCTGGGAGGACTGGGCTGGACAAGCATGCAGACTGGGCTGGGAGGACTGGGCTGGACAAGCATGCAGACTGGGCTGGGAGGACTGGGCTGGCTGAAGTTGGGCTTGGTTTGGTGGACTGGTATAGGCAGAGTTGGCTGAGGTGAGGCTGTTACTTAGAAGGGAAGGGCTGGGACAAAGGCGGACTTGGCTATGGCTGGGTGGCTGTGGTCCAAAGGATGAGAGTGTGTAGGAGTCAGACCCTACGGGAAGGAAATGCAACACACCCTGGTGTGCCTCTGAATCATGTGGACGTCATGGAGTGGAAACCAAACATCTCCCAGACAGAACCAAACGTCTCCCAGACAGACAGGCCTACAGAGGTAGTGGAGGTTAGGCTTGCAACATGAAAGGTTCATTGGAACACTGACCGAGGGGTGGAGAGGGATCAAATTTAGCTGACTGAGTTATCAATAACATGACCCATTACTCTCTCCAGGTTAAGAATAATAACACAGTATGAAATTATAACTGAAAGTCAGGGATGAAGTTGAGTGAAACATGAATCAAGAAAAGTAAAAAGCAAAGAACAAGACAGAAACAGGGGAGGGAGAAAAAGAGAGACACGTGCAGGAGACGTGAAGATGAAACCGTGTTGCTCATCTCCCTGTGACTGTCGTTTAAAGAGTTTGTACACTGAGGTCCACCGCCTTACAAAATAACAGACCCCAGACAGATGACTCCGAGACACACACTGCATTCCTCACCGACCATCCCAGTCCCACTCACTCTGTACACACCCATCATTAAAACGCTACATGTAGCCTTCAACATCAGTGGAGGCTGCGGAGGGGAGGATGGCTCATAATAAAGGCTGGAATGGCGTAGTATCAAACAGATGAAAACACTGTGTTTGATACCATTCCATTCACTCCATTCCGGCCATTATTATGAGCCACCCTCCCCTCAGCAGCCTCCACTGTTCAACATGCATCTGCTAGAGGCAACGTCAATACAAAATGTGGTGGTTCTCTGAAAAGATGGCTAAAGTCTAGACCACTTTAAAGAACCACCCTTTGGCTCAAACATTGTACTATGGGTGTTAGCCAGTTTGACATGGCAGCAAAGCCTGCACCATGGACACACAAACAAACACCAGCCTCATTGCTCATTTTAAGCATTTGGTCCAACTGGCCAGAACACCAGACAACCCACCTTTGACCTACTGTAGCGTTTCATTCTGATCCAGAGTCTGGCACACACACAAAGATGTCCCAAAACTTATGAGCTCATTCTTACAGTAACAATGCCAAGTACTGTAAGTGGTTGACTTGAGTAGCCCATCCACACGATTGTAAAAGGTGTAGAAGTATAGGTTATATGGTATAATTACCATACTATGGACCAAGTGGCTAGAACAGTTCACCCACTGACACTGAAAAGCAATACGCATGGCTTTAAATGACAGAAAAATGTATGTGGATAGAGTGAAGGAGGGAGTTGGAGGGATGGGTCTGGTTGGTCCCTTGCTACTCTATCCTCTATGTTTGGATAGCTCACTAAGGGTTATCTACACTAGGCATGGCTCACTGTCGCTCATTTTACTAGTGTGTTGCTGTGAGGATGCAAGCAGCATGTGAAACATGAGCAGAGGGGATCGGGTCGTGACAGATTGGGTTACACTGCCTGCCCCGAGGGTAGATTCCCCTCATTTCTGAGGTTGAGCACTCGAGCACCCTCTTAGTGAAGTTGATGTAACAGAGAGCTAAAAATGTCAGAGGCCATGTCTATTTGTAAACTTGTTTAAATCTGATCTATAAAGTTCTATTTCTGTCTGAATTGTTGCCTGCCCTTTCCCAACACATCCTAAACCCTTTGCTATGTTCCCCCCTCTCTTCTCCATTTTCTCACTCCCTATCCATCATTCTCCCTCATTCCTTGTTGTTCTAAGTCAATCTTGTTTCCTGTCATTGGCCTACACGAGAAATGCCTCATTAGCAGAGGGCTTGCTTGGGACCAGAAGGATTAAAATGGCAACTTCCTCCCAACAGGCACCAAGCCTTTCCTCTGAACAGGATGGCATGAGCACACAGACACACAGTATCAAAAGAAATCCCCCTAATCTTGTGTTGTGGTACATTGCTGGGTCCATTTGGCCAAGGCCCAGTCCTGACAGTTTAAATTTGAAGCCCAGATGCTGGAGGAGCAAGTCCATAGTGCAGAGAAGAGCTACCGCTCACAGTTAACAGCAGCGCTACACAACAACAGACCATTAATCTTTGTCCCCTAACTCATGATGCTGACTGCAGCAGTACAATAGTGCTTGGGGAGAATAAACTGCTATATTGATTTGACTATAAAAACTGGCTACTCTCAATTGGCTTCAAATTGTCACCCCGGGGTAGAAATGTCTTACGCTAAAAGATTCAGGTAAATATGCAAACAAGGGGCAAATTAAAGATTGACATTAAAAAAAAGTTGAGGCCAAGTTAATACTAGAATATACTTGTGAGGCCAAAAAACAGTTCAGTTTATTGATGGTTAACCCAGTGTTTAAACTGGATCTTGCATTTTTTGACAATTACTACATAATGACATGACTAAGCAGAGGCAAAGGAGGGCAAAGATTAAACAAAATATATTCTGCTTCTACCAGTGTACAAGCTATTCAAATATGTTCCTAATAATTCTCATGCAAAACTATTATTAACCTTTGATGGAAGATCTCACATTACATGGAGTCACATGTAATGTGCTATTTAACAGTAAACAAATTGACAACATCATTTCAGCATGCTTATAGGGAAGGACACTCAACAAGCACAGCACTTACACAAATGACTGATGATTGGCTGAGATAAATTGATGATAAAATGATTGTGGGGGCTGTCTTGTTAGACTTCAGTGCGGCTTTTGACATTATCGATCATAGTCTGCTGCTGGAAAAACATATGTGTTCTGGCTTTACACCCCCTGCTATATTGTGGATAATGAGTTACTTGTCTAACAGAACACAGAGGGTGTTATTTAATGGAAGCCTCTGAAATATAATCCAGTTAGAATCAGGAATTGCCCAGGGTAGCTGTTTAGGCCCCTTGCTTTTATACATTTTTACTAATGACATGCCACTGACTTTGAGTAAAGCCAGAGTGTCTATGTATGAGGATGATTCAACACTATACACGTCAGCTACTACGGAGACTGAAATGACTGCAACACTCAACAAAGAGCTGCAGTTAGTTTCAGAGTGGGTGGCAAGGAATAAGTTAGGGCTAAGTATTTCTAAAACTATAAGCATTGTATTTGGAACAAAACACTCAATAAACCCTAAACCTCAACAAAATATTGTAATAAATAATGTTGAAATTGAGCAAAATTGAGATGACTAAACTGCTTGGAGTAACCCTAGATTGTAAACTGTCATGGTCAAAACATATTGATGCAGTAGTAGCTAAGATGGGGAGAAGTCTGTCTATAATAAAGTGATGATCTGCCTTAACAACACTATCAACAAGGCAGGTCCTACAGGCCCTAGTTTTGTCGCACTTTGACTACTGTTCAGTCGTGTGGTCAGGTGCCACAAAAAAGGACTTAGGAAAATTGTAATTGGCTCAGAACAGGGCAGCACGGCTGGCCCTTGGATGCACACAGAGGGCTAATATTAATAATATGCATGTCAATCTCTCCTGGCTGAAAGTGGAATCTGTGAATGTATTGTAATGCTGTGAATGTATTGTAATGTTTTTAAAATTGTATAAACTGCCTTAATTTTGCTGGACCCCAGGAAAAGTATCTGCTGCTTTGGCAGCAGCTAATGGGGAACCATAATAAATACAAATAAACTCAGCAAAAAAGAAACGTCCTCTCACTGTCAACTGCGTTTATTTTCAGCAAACTTAACATGTGTAAATGTTTGTATGAACATAACAAGATTCAACAACTGAGACATAAACTGAACAAGTTCCACAGACATGTGACTAACAGAAATGGAATAATATGTCCCTGAACAATGGGGGGGGTCAAAACCAAAAGTAACAGTCAGTATCTGGTGTGGCCACCAGCTGCATTAAGTACTGCAGTGCATCTCCTCCTCATGGACTGCACCAGATTTGACAGTTCTTGCTGTGAGATGTTACCCCCACTCTTCCAACAAGGTACCTGCAAGTTCCCGGACATTTCTGGGGGAATGGCCCTAGCCGACACCCTCCAATCCAACAGGTCCCAGACGTGCTCAATGGGATTGAGATCCGGGCTCTTCGTTGGCCATGGCAGAACACTGATATTCCTGTCTTGCAGGAAATCACACACAGAACAAGCAGTATGGCTGATGGCATTGTCATGCTGGAGGGTCATGTCAGGATGAGCCTGCAGGAAGGGTACCACATGAGGGAGGAGGATGTCTTCCCTGTAATGCACAGCGTTGAGATTGCCTGCAATGAGAACAAGCTCAGTTCGATGATGCTGTGACACCGCCCCAGACCATGACAAACCTTCCACCTCCAAATCGATCCTGCTCCAGAGTACAGGCCTCGGTGTAACGCTCATTCCTTCGACGATAAACGAATCCGACCATCACCCCGATGAGACAAAACCGCGACTTGTCAGTGAAGAGCACTTTTTGCCAGTCCTGTCTGATCTAGCAACGGTGGGTTTGTGCCCATAGGCAACGTTGTTGCCGGTGATGTCTGGTGAGGACCTGCCTTACAACAGGCCTATAAACCCTCAGTCCTGCCTCTCTCAGCCTATTGCGGACAGTCTGAGCACTGATGGAAGGATTGTACGTTCCTGGTGTAACTCGGGCAGTTGTTGGTTGACTTGAGTAGAGAGGATAAAGAGAGAGAAAGAGAGAAAGAGATCCCATCTGTCTACTGAACCCAAGCATCCTGTACCTGTCCCACAGGTGTGATGTTCGGATGTACCAATCCTGTGCAGGTGTTGTTACGCGTGGTCTGTCACTGCGAGTACGATCAGCTGGCCTTCCTGTCTCCGTGTAGCGCTGTCTTAGGTGTCTCACAGTACAGACATTGCAATTTATTGCCCTGGCCACATCTGCAGTCCTCATGCCTCTTTGCAGCATGCCTAAGGCACGTTCACGCAGATGAGCCGGGACCCTGGGCATCTTTCTTTTGGTGTTTTTCAGAGTCAGTAGAAAGGCCTCTTTAGTGTCCTAATTTTTCATAACTGTGACCTTAATTGCCTACCATCTGTAAGCTGTTAGTGTCTTAACGACCATTCCACAGGTGCATGTTCATTAATTGTTTATGGTTCATTGAACAAGCATGGGAAACAGTGTTTAAACCCTTTACAATGAAGATCTGTGAAGTTATTTGGATTTTTACTAATTATCTTTGAAAGACAGGGTCCTGAAAAAGGGACGTTTCTTTTTTTGCTGAGTTTACAAATACAGACATATAGACACGGAGACAGTACTGGGAGAGAAGTGCAGGACATGAGCAGCTCTTCCCGTGACATCTCTCTGGTCTGAGAATGAGGGAGAAGTGTGCTGACCTTCAGGATGTTATCCTGGGAAGACATCCCTGCAGGTGTTCTTTAAAAGCGGTGAATGGTACATTATTGGGCTCTGTTGCCATGGTGTCCGTGTGACTCTCTCCAGCGGCACATAACACAGACAGGGACATAATAGATTACTTCCGATGTTTATTGTCACTGTTGTCAATATTGATAGGCGGTGGAGTTGTGCCTTTATCCCAGCATGAAATAGCCTTGCCCTTGGCAAACTTGCTGGCAGAGAGACAGCATACAAAGGTAACATACAAACTAAAGATTGAAAGCATGTCATTTCTGGTTTCATCTGTGGAGTCATCTGTATTGCTTCATGTTCCATTCAGTAACTAAGGTATATGGGTGCTGGGTGATTGAGTGGCCATTGTGCATTTGTCTGCCTATAAATGGCCGATGCCCTGAGTCTCGAGATAATATGAGTCATCAAGGAAAAGTGACCACACTTCCAGAGAGGGTAGTCAGGAGGGATGATTCAGCCTAAGGTGTGGTAGGGCTGGATGGGTACGGTAGGGGTTGGGTGGGATTTGAGCCATCAAAATGACACCAATGTAGTCTTCAAGCCTTCATTAAAATCTCAGGCTGGGTATCATTCTGCACAACCACTTGCAGTTCAACTTTCTCTTGGCCAGATATCCCAACTACAGTTTACAATCCAACTGTCTCATATGAGCAAACAGATGGCAGACATGAATAATTACCTATTTGACTGCTATGAGGAGGAATCAAGGAATTCCTGAGCCAACTGAGATCAACACCATTACTTAGAATTCACACTCCTCAACATGCCAGCTAGCACTACTGCCCCTTGTATGTGTAGGCCTACTGTAAAACAATAATTAATCTGCAGGGGATCAAGGGTTAAATTGACGTCAGGTTAATTCTGCAATTCCGCATCTATAAAACCTTGAGGCCTGAACTCACTTCTACAATCCAAACAATTTCCATAGACTCCTGGCTAAACCAACAGTAAACAGTGTGAGTAGAAAATCCGGGACACTCAAATTAGCATTTGGATTTTAGTTTACCATGTTTCGCACACCCGGACAATGGGGGAAGATCTTGTGTACACAAGTGCAGCAGAGAAAGATCACACAGCACAGTAACCGAGGGAGGAGTGGGGGAGAGTGGCTGTAGACACATGTGTGGCGTTACCAGGGATGATGTAACTGCTCCTGAATGAGAGGGGTGGCTCACTCTGAGGTAGATAGCTAGCTGTAGCTGGCTGTCACTAACACCACCCTGTCTTCTGTTCTGCAGTGAAAGCCCAGTGGCCAAAGGCAAACAGTCCAGCATTATCAATACAAAACACTCATCCTCCCTCAACAAAGGCCTCTCTCCTGGACGCTGAAGATCACCTCTGTCAGTAGATGAGAACAAAGGAGGATAAAGAGAGAGATCCCATTTGTCTACTGAACCCAAGCACCGAACAGAACTGGGCAAAGAGTTTTTGACCAATCTGTGATAAACAATTAGGTCTAGATTTGTCTCCGTCTCCTTTCTCACACAGGCCGATGAAGAAGGCAGACTGCTAGGTCCTGTGTGTCCACCATAACTGCAGTCATATTGCAAAAAGTTAATGAGCCATCTGACAGATCGTGAGTCTGTCTATTGCCCTTCATCCCTTTCATGCAGAAAAGAGCCACGTGTATCAAGATCTCACTGTCAGCAGCATCATAACCAGTGATGATCATAATCACTAGTGAAACACTGCTTGGAGGGGGGCAGTGAGTTTACATCACCATTAAAGCTTGTTTGCAGGCAAAAGGCCTCTGACGTTTTTTCCCTAATTGAATTCAGGCACCCCAAACACTCTCACCCCTCCATTCCCCCGGGGTCACACCCCCTCGCCCTGTTTTCCCTCTCCCGCTCCTATCCCGCTCTGCCAAGCAACTGGCAGAAGAAAATTAAAAACATTTACAGATCACAAACAGGAGGATGGGAGTCTATAAAACATTTCAGTCCTATTCTAAGTCAGATATCAGTCTGATGTCCCAAACTTTCTAGTCTAGTTCGTATACCTTTTTTTTTTTTTTTGTAACTTTAGATTTATCGAAATGCAAGTTCAAAGAGCTTCCTCACATACACTACAACAAGCTGTACTACTTCATCGCTAATGCATGCCAACTATGAAGGGGGAGGTATCCTCATTCTGGCAGACTTGGTGAGGGAGAATATTGTGGGAGCCAAATGCTTCTTTCCATTTTCTGTGTAAATTTGAGCAGTTACTCTCCGACTTCTTATAAACTTGAGGAGGGGAAAGCCTGTTTTGTTGCATTTATTTGCACCACACCACTATCATTATCAGCCTAAGCAGGACCTAATAATAAACATAAGACAGTAATTGTAAAGATATTCATTAATTCTCTCTCCAATTGACAAATATCACAAGTTTCATCCCCCTTTCAAGTGTGCCTCGACATGACAAAAAAAACAACTAACCTCCCAGATATCCCACGACCGGAATCCTGTATTTAAGTCTAGGGCAGCAATTATTTTGACCATAATGCGACCAAACGGTGCTACAATGTATGCTTTATCGATTGATTGGATGCGACAATGTTCCGCTGATTTAAGGGCTATTGCTTAACTTTCAATTACCTTTACAATTCACGCTTATTCATTAAAAAATATGTGTACCAAATCGAGACACACTTGAAAGGGGAGATGCTTTTTTCTTCCTCTCCCTCTTATGATGGGAGAAGAGGGCCGTGGTATCCGCCCTGCACGTCTGACATAAAACCACATGGCCACACTTTGGAAAGTTTCTAAAAAATGAACCTACTGAAATTGTGACAAATCTTAAAACGCTTGGGCAAACTGATCACCATGTTATTTGCAAGACTCGTTGACTTGTGTCGACCTATGCACAGTAAACTACGCTTGTCCAGGCAACCGTTTTTACAAGCAAATGGCAGCAATTTAACTCAAACCAAATGGTACATAAAATAAGGACAGCCCACTTTTGTAACTGTCCTACGCACTCCAAGAAATAAAAGTATATATGTTTCTACTGATAACTCCACAAACTACTAAATATATTTGTCAATTTAGGCTTAATAATAATTATGCTAACTTATTATTCAGAAGAATATTGATCAATAACAAACTAAACTTTTCCCAATGCCGAAAGCGACGGCCGAAAGAGAGCCTGCTACTGGACAATCTATTCAGGGACTTACCTTCACAAAGAGCTCGATAACGGGTTCGTTATCCGCCTTGATTCCATTATGGGGTACAGACAGAGACATTGTGAACTAAACTTAAAAATGTTCCAAATGAAATATATATTATTTTCCAACAAACTTGTATCTTCAGCCTACTCGCTCTTCTTCGCCACCCCCTTTCCGCGCAGTATTCGGATAACAGCTTTTCCAAGGCTAGTGACCAGCTGGACACTCGCTGCAATTCTCACACAATAGTGCTGAGGTGCTGGGAGGAGAAAGTCGACCACAAATATAGCAATGTGCAGCCAGTCTACAAAACTGAACGCTTTCTTCGGTGTTAAAGAACAGCTATAAAACGACCGTTGATCCCTCTGACTCTTCAGTCTTTTTGATCGCTTGAGTGCTGGAGTAGGATGAAGAGAGGACGGGAGCGAAGAATATTTAAAGGCGTAATGTCCTCTGCAGAGCAAACAATAAAAATGTGGGCAGGGTTTCAGAGAGGAGTCTTGATGGAGGAAGGATGCCTGCTGCGTTCTCTGTGCGGCATGCGCCTTTGGGCAAAGTGCAGAGCCGCGGGAAGTAGGGGTGCTGTAGGTGCTTGTGTAACAGTGTAGGTTCCGTCCCTCTCTCTTCGCCCCAACCCGGGCTCGAACCAGGGACCCTTGCACACATCAACAACTGACACCCCACGAAGCAACGTTACCCATCGCGCCACAAAAGCCGCGGTCCTTGCAACGCAAGGGGAAACCCTACTTCAAGTCTCAGAGAGAGTGAAGTCACCGATTGAAACGCTATTAGCGCGCACCACCGCTAACTAACTAGCCATTTCACATCGGTTACACTTGCAATAAACCAACATTTTTTTTTTATCACAAAAGTAGTGCACTGGGCCGTTACTAGTATTAGCAGACCAATCTATACATCTGTAGCCAAGCAAATTTTTTCAGCATTTCTGCTTTGGCAAAAAAGGTAGTTGTAAAATTAATAAGCAATAAGGCACAAGGGGGTGAGGAATATGGCCAATATACCACAGCTGAGGGCTGTTCTTATGGATGACGCAATGCAGAGTGACTGGATACAGCCCTTAGCCGTGGTATATTGGCCTTATACCAAAAAAAACCTGAGGTGCCTTATTGCTATTCTAAACTGGTTACCAACATAATTAGAGCAGTAAAAATAAATGTTTTGTCATACCCGTGATATACGATCTGATATACCCCCGCTGTCAGCCAATCAGCATTCAGGGCTCGAACCACCCAGTTTATTACAGACCGTATATCACGGGTATGACAAAACATTTATTTTTACTGCTCTAATTACGTTGGAAACCTGTTTATAGTAGCAATAAGGCACCTCGGGGATACCACGGCTAAGGGCTGTGTCCAGGCACTCTGTGTTGCGTCACACATATGAACAGTCTTTAGCCGTGGTATATTGGCCATATACCACACCTCCTCGGGCGTTATTGTTTAAATATACCACTGCTGTCAGCCAATCAGCATTTAGGGCTCAAACCACCCAGTTTATAAGTAAGAACAGTATCTTGCAAGATTCAATAGTTGGAATTGTAAGAGTTGTTGCCCTTTGCCTTTCTCCGTGATTATCATTCGAATGGAATAACATGGAAATGACATGGAAAACAACCACTTTTTGTGAAGTATTAATTTACCATTCTTAAAACCTGTTGAGGATCTTATCCCGATCTTATCCCGGTATTGGGATTCATTGTCATGTGACCATGGCGGGGAATTCAAAACTGCAAGAGTAATCATTTCAAAAAAATCAAATAATCAACTATTTTCCTCCATTTGAAAGATATATCTCCTAAATCTAACCACGCTGTCCGATTTTCAGAGGCATTACGGAGAATGCATAAAGTTAGGTTATGTGAGGAGAGTACATTGACAATAGCTGCGTGTAATGTTTAGCCAATTCAAAGAAGGGCATCAACAGACAGAAAACTAGCTAGAATTATGCACTTACCTTTGACAATCTGCATCAGATGACACTCATAGGACATTATGTTATACAATACATGCATTTTTAGTTCCATCAAGTTCATATTTATATCCAAAAACAGCATTTACAGTCGCGGTGAAATTCAGAATTTTTTTCGGCTCGAATGCACCCAGTGAATCCAGCATTACAAATCACGGAATTACTATTCGAAAACATTGGTAAATTATAATATTGTCATTCAAAGAATAATATATTATCATCTCGTAATTGCTACCGAATGGCCAGATCTCAAAATAACTTTACTGGGAAATCACATTTTGCATAAACTGGGTCCTATGCTAACAACAATAAGCTATATGCTAAGCTAAGCTATACCGTTAGCATTAGCATCATCTAATATCGATAATAACATTCTAAATATCCCCTTACCTTTGATTATCTCCATCAGAAGGCGCTGCCAGAGATCCCAGGTCCAGAACAAATGTGGTTTCTTTTGACAAAGTTCATAATTTATGTCCAAATAGTTAGCGTTCAGTAGGCTCCCACAAAATGAGGTGGGCAGTGTAAAGTCACGTCAAAAAGCTAAAGAAAACCTAGTAAATAATCTATTTACGTTTGTTTAAACATGTCAAACGTTGTTCATCATTAATCTTTTGGTCCATTTTTAACGTGAAACATCAGTAAACATCAGTAATATTTTCACACAACCTATCAAGTGTCTAGAATAAACGATAATGACAAAGGCACTCTTCTCAGATTCATGCGCAGGCGCAAAAAATGAAGTGATGACGTGTCAACTTGTAAGCTTTCTTATTCGGTCTGTATTCATCACAGATGCTTCCAACAACTTTCTAAAGATCGTTGACATCTAGTGGAAGCAGTAGGAGTTGCGAACTGAATCCTTTCTCACTGTGGTATCTTTAAAACAATGACACTAAATAGTACAGTCACAAAATTCTCATTTTTTTTAATCTATTTTTCACAGGTTTTTGCCTGCAATATGAGTTTTGTTATACTTACAGACACCATTCAAACTGTTTTAGAAAATTCAGAGTGTTTTCTATCCGAATGTGTTAATAATATGCATATCCTAGCTTCTGAGTTGGTGTAGGAGGCAGTTAAAAATTGCCACATATTTTTTTCAAAATTCTCAATACTGCCCCCGTGGCCCGTAGAGGTTAAAAAACACTTAATGTAAATTACTGCGTTGTACATAGGCTGGTCATCTAGGTTTGTACCTGTAGACTTTCCATCACCATGAAGAAAAACAATGAACAGTACAGTAATTGAGTACATTGAGACATCAAGTGGTTTGTGATGATGCGGCTCAGTTGGTAGAGCATGGTGTTTGCAATGCTAGGGTTGTGGGTTTGATTCCCATGTGGGACCAGTACGAAAAGGTATGCACTCACTACTGTAAGTTGCTCTGGATAAGAGCGTCTACTAAAATGGAAAAGGAATGAATAGACCATTTCAGTTTTCACATAGAAATAAGTTGCATTTGCAAAGTATTTAAAAAATATATTTTTATATTCCACAAGTTTTATCAGATTAACTGTTTTGTACAGATAATTATCAGACTCAAGTGACAAATGCTGGTAAACACACAAATGCATTTAATTACATTTTTTTTCTCACAAAAGTAGTGCACTGGGCCTTTACTAGTCCTTTATTAGCAGACCTATATAGAAATCTGCATCCCCCAGCACCCCCAACCCAAAACTGCTTCCTGCGGCTATGCTTGCATCACTTGTATTGCATGGGCTTGCAGAACAAAACAAAACAAAATTATAGCCTACATAAAATGTTATTGCAATTACAATGTGCTGTCCATGATTCCCAAAAATGTTGATACAAAACATGTAAAGAAATCGTGATTTGCTTTTAGCCAAACCACTAACAAACTTTTTTAAATAATATGGCTATGGAATAGACAATCAAATAAATAACATATACTGAAAAAAAATATAAATGCAAGATGTAAAGTGTTGGTCCCGTGTTTTATGAGCTGAAATAAAAGATTCCAAGAATTTCTTCATACGCACAAAAAGCTTATCTCTCAAAATGTTGTGCACAAATTTGTTTTCATCCCTGTTAGTGAGCATTTCTCCTTCGCCAAGATAATCCATCCACCTGACAGGTGTGGCATATCAAGAAGCTGGTTAAACATCATGATCATTACACAGATGCACCTTGTGCTGGGGACAATAAAATCAACACAGAGACATGGATTGACACGTGTATGCACACACACACACACACACACACACAGATGTCCGTCCGTTGGAGAGGATGACTCATGCCGAAGTCACAGAATGTCCAGGGACGCCCACCGGCGTAATATGAGACCTCAGTCAGCCCCCTCCTCCCTCCCCCGTCTACAGGAGACACACATACTGCCATGTCACCAGTGGAGGGGTCAAAATCATGATATCACTTCCCACCTGACACAATCTGATGGTAGAGCTACTGGTGTAAAAACCATCTTGAGCCATGTCAAGTCTGATGGTACAGTAGGTCTCAACTATACTGAACAAAAATATAAATGCAACATGTAAAGTGTTGGTCCCATGTTTCATGAGCTGAAATTAAAGATGCCAGGATTTTTCTATTCGCACAAAAAGCTTATTTATCTCAAATTTGGTTGCATCCCTCTTAGTGAGCATTTCTCCTTTGCCAAGATAACCCATACACCTGACAGTTGTGGCATATCAAGAAGCTGATTAAACATGATCATTATACAGATGTACCTTTTGATGGGGACAATACAAGGCCTCTCTAAAATGTGCAGTTTTGTCACACAACACAATGCCACAGATGTCTCAAGTTTTGAGGGAGCGTGCAATTGGCATGCTGACTGCAGAAATGTCCACCAGAGCTGTTTCCAGAGAATTTAATGTTAATTTCTCTACCAAAAGCAGCCTCAAACTTTGTTTTAGAGAATTCGGTAGTACGTCCAACCGGCCTCACAACCGCAGACCACGTAGTGTGGCATCGTGTGGGCGAGCGGTTTGCTGATGTCAACATCGTGAACAGAGTGCCCCATGGTGGCGGAGGGGTTATGGTAATGGCAGGTATAAGCTACGGACAACGAACACAATTGCATTTTATCGATGGCAATTTGAATGCACAAAGATACCGTGACGAGATCCTGAGGCCCAATGTCGTACCATTCATCTGCCGCCATCGCCATTATCATGTTTCAGCATTGTAATGCATGGCCCCATGTCGAAAGGATCTGTACACAATTCCTGGAAGCTGAAAATGTCCCAGTGGCCTGCATACTCACCAGTGTCACCCATTGAGCATGTTTGGGATGCTCTGGATTGACGTGTTCAACAGCGTCTTCCAGTTCCTGCCAATATCCAGCAACTTCGCACAGCCATTGAAGAGGAGTAGGACAACATTCCACAGGCCACAATCAACAGCCTGATCAACTCAACGTGAAGGAGATGTGTCATGCTTCATGAGGCAAATGGTGGTTACACCAGATACTGACTGTTTTTTTGTGTGTTTTTTGGGGTATCTGTATTCCCAGTCATGTGAAATCCATAGATTAGGGCCTAATTCATTTATTTCAATTGACTGATTTACTTTTATGAACTGTAACTCAGAAAAATCTTTGAAATTGTTGCATGTTGCGTTTATATTTTTGTTCAGTATATTTATCTCATAGTCTGTATAGTGCCTCCAAAACAGTATGACTAGTTTGGTTAAGATAGCCTATGGAAAATTGACAGAGATACCCAAGCATATTCAAATTGTTTATATTCACATTTTATCATACAGAAATCTCAACGAGACTGTGGAGCTGGCTCAACTCCCCCTTTGACACCTTGTTTTGACTGGCATCTGCATATTGCCGTGGCAACGACGCTGATGTAGCAACTTGTTCAGCAGACACACAGCCTGCTTTGGCCCGCCTCTGGAGCTGGTGTTACAACAACATTATTAACCATAAAGACAACAGGTTGTTGTTTAGTTACTTTAAAACCTTCACAAGACGCATCTTGTACATTAAATATCAAAAACTTCAGGATGGACTATTTTCAGTCCATTTTTTAAATTCTTATGACAGATGTTGTCATTAGTGATAGCTGGCAGATGAGATAAAAGGGCACTACAAAGTAATCAGTGTATCACAGCAAATATCTTTTAATTTTGTTTTAGCCAAACTATTAACTGGCTTTTTAAAATGATATGGCTATGGAATAGACAATCAAACAAATAACATATCTATCTCATGGTCTGTAGAGTGCCTTCAAAATAGTATGCTAGTTTGGATGGGATAGCCCACAGAAAATAGATAAAGAGATACGCAAGCATATTCAAATCGTTCATGAAAAGCAGGGATCATAAAGCAATCTCACCGACTGTGGAGCCAGCTCAACTCCCCATCCAGACCTTGTTTTGACTCGCCTCTGCATGTTGCCCATGGCAACGATGCTGATGTAGCACCTTGCTCAATGTGCACACACTGCTGGTGTCGGCCCGCCTCTGGAGCAGGTGTTACAACAAAAGCATTAACCGTAAAGACAATAGGTTGTTCTTTAGTAAATGTAAAACCTTTACAAGACGGATTGCCCTGTTGCTGTGTGAGTGGGACGCCTCTGGCCGGGTGGAGAGGTGCCGAAGTGCCCCTGACGACTAATGGACCAGTAGCTTTGAGGTTAGCACATTGGGACAACATTGGGTCGCTGGTTCGAAACCAGGAGCTGTGCCCTTCAGCAAGGCACTTAACCTCAATGGTGAACAATGGTGAACCCACTCCCTGTACGTGTCTAACGGGGAGTTGGGATATGCAAGAAATAAGCACCCCCCAAATTACTACATACTACCTTCTTGTTGTCTGTGCCCAATAATGTTTGTACCATGTTGTGCTGCTGCCATGTTGTGTTTCCGCCATGTTGTTTTCATGTGGCGTTGTTACCATGCTGTGTTGTCATGTGTTGCTGTCGTGCTATGTTGTCTTAGGACTCTCTTTATGTAGTGTTGTGGTGTCTCTCTTGTCATGATGTGTTTTGTCCTATATTTTTCATCCCAGCTCCCGTCCCTGCAGGAGGCCTTCTGCCTTTTGGTAGGCCGTCATTGTAAATAAGAATTTGATCTTAACTGGCTTGCCTAATAAAAATATGATTGTAAAGCCATTCAATGCATCTGCCCCCTAGCCTTACTTGCAGGTGCTTTCCGCCTAGTAATCAGTAATCCAGAGCAGCTGCTCCCATAGGCCCCATATCTGGCATCCCAACGACATCACCATACAAGACAATAAAGGACAGGCTGTCATTACTAACACAGGGCATTCTGAAGTTTTCAGACCCTTTGACTTTTTCCACAATTTCTTACATTCTTACAGCCTTATTCTAAAATTGATTAAATTGTTATTTTCCTCATTCATCTACACACAATACCCCATAATGACAAAGCAAAAACAGGTTTTTAGACACGTTTGCAAGTATCATATTTACATAAGTATTCAGACCCTTTACTCAGTACTTCATTTTACGATTACAGCCTCGAGTCTTGGGTATGACGCTACAAGCTTGGAACACCTTTATTTGGGAGTTTCACCCATTCTTCTCTGCAGAACCTCTCAATTCTGTCAGCGTCTCTGCACAGCTATTTTAATTTTTCTCCAGAGACTTTTGATCGGGTTCAAGTCTGGGCTCTGGCTGGGCCACTCAAGGACATTCAGAGACTTGTCCCAAAGCCACTCCTGCATTGTCTTGGCTGTGTGCTTAGGGTCGTTGTCCTGTTGGAAGGTGGTCCTTCGCCCCAGTCTGAGGTCCTGAGCGCTCTGGAGCAGATTTGTGTCAAGGATCTCTCTGTACTTTGCTCCATTCATCAATTCCTCCATCCTGACTAGTCTCCCAGTCCCTTCCCCACAGCATGATCAGAGTCCTTTAGGTGCCTTTTAGCAAACTCCAAGCGGGCTGTCGTGTGCCTTTTACTGAGGAGTGGCTTCCGTCTGGCCACTCTACCATAAAGGCCTGAATGGTGGAGTGCTGCAGAGATGGTTGTCCTTCTGGAAGGTTCTCCCATTACCACAGAGGAAATCTGGAGCTCTGTCAGAGTGACCATCGGGTTCTTGGTCACCTCCCTGACCAAGGTCCTTCTCCTCCAATTTCTCAATTTGGCTGGGCGGCCAGCTCTAGGAAGTCTTGGTGGTTCCAAACTTCTTCCATGTAAGAATGATGGAGGCCACTGTGTTCTTGGGGACCTGTAATGCTGCAATCATTTTTGGTACCCTTCCTCAGATCTGTGCCTCAACACAATCCTGTCTTGGAGCTCTATGGACAATTCCTTTGACGTCATGGCTTGGTTTTTGCTCTGATATGCACTGTCAACTGTGGGACCTTATATAGACAGGTGTGTGCCTTTCCAAATCATGTCCAAACAATTGAATTTACCACAGGTGGACTCCAATCAAGTTGCAGAAACATAAAGAATGATCAATGGAAAAAGGATGCACACGAGCACAATTTCAAATCTCATAGCAAAGGGTCTGAATACTTATGTAAATAAGGTATGTTAAATTCCTAATAAATTAGCAAATATTAAAAACCTGTTTTTGCTTGGTCAATATGGGGTATAGTGTGTACAGTTGAAGTCGGAAGTTTACATACACTTAGGTTGGAGTCATTAAAACTCATTTTTCAACCACTCCACAAATTTCTTGTTAAACTATAGTTTTGGCAAGTCGGTTAGGACATCTACTTTGTGCATGACACAAGTCATTTTCATATAATTTAGCCCAAACTACTACCTCTTCCCCTACTGTATTTATTTATTTATTTTATTTATTATTTTGCTCCTTTGCACCATATTATTTATATTTTAACTTTGAACTTTCTTCAAATTATAAATCTACCATTCCAGTGTTTCACTTGCTATACTTTATTTACTTTGCCACCAAGGCCTTTTTTGCCTTTACCTCCCTTATCTCACATCATTTGCTCACATTGTATATAGTCTTATTTTTGTCTACTGTATCATTGATTGTATGTTGTTTTACTCCATGTGTAACTCTGTGTTTTTGTATGTTGTCGAACTGCTTTGCTTTATCTTGGCCAGGTCGCAATTGTAAATGAGAACTTGTTCTCAACTTGACTACCTGGTTAAATAAAGGTGAAATAAAAAAATAACTAAAATGTTTTCCAACAATTGTTTACAGATTATTTCAGATATAATTCCTTGTATCACAATTCCAGTGTGTCAGAAGTTAAACTTAGTTTAAGTTAACTGTGCCTAAACAGCTTGGAAAATTCCAGAAAATGAAGTCATGGATTTAGAATTCTGATATGCTAATTGACATCATTTGAGTCAATTGGAGGTGTACCTACCTGTGGATGTATTTCAAGGCCTACCTTCAAACTCAGTGCCTCTTTGCTTGACATCATGGGAAAATCAAAAGAAATCAGCCAAGACCTCGACAAGTCTGGTTCATCTTTGGGAGCAATTTCCAAACGCCTGAAGGTACCACGTTCATCTGTACAAACAATAGTACACAAGTATAAACACTATGGGACCACGCAGCCGTAATACCGCTCAGGAAGGAGACGTTTTCTTTCTCCTAGAGCTGAACGTACTGTGGTGCGAAAAGTGAAAATCAATCCCAGAACAACAGCAAAGGACCTTGTGAAGATGCTGGAGGAAACAGGTAGAAAGTATCTATATCCACAGTAAAACGAGTCCTATATCGACATAACTTGAAAGGCCGCTCAGCAAGGAAGAAGCCACTGCTCCAAAACCGCCATAAAAAAGCCAGACTACGGTTTGCAACTGCACATGGGGACAAAGATCGTAATTTTTAGAGAAATGTCCTCTGGTCTGATGAAACAAAAAAATAACTGTTATGCCATAATGACCATCGTTATGTTTGGAGGAAAAAGGGGGAGGCTTGCAAGCCGAAGAACACCATCCCAACCGTGAAGCACGGGGGTGGCAGCATCATGTTGTGGGGCTGCTTTGCTGCAGGAGGGACTGGTCCTCTTCACAAAATAGATGGCATCATGAGGCAGGAAAATTGTGGATATATTAAAGCAACATCTCAAGACATGAGATAGGAAGTTAAAGCTTGGTCGCAAATGGGTCTTTCAAATGGACATTGACCCCAAGCATACCTACAAAGTTATGGCAAAATGGCTTAAGGATAAAAGTCAAGGTATTGGAGTGGCCATCACAAAGCCCTGACCTCAATCCTATAGAAATTTGTAGGCAGAACTAAAAAAAGTGTGTGCGAGCAAAGAGGCCTAAAAACCTGGCTCAGTTACACCAGCTCTGTCAGGAAGAATGGGTCAAAATTCACCCAACTTATTGTGGGAAGCTTGTGGAAGGCTACCCGAAACATTTGACCTAAGGCAATGCTACCAAATACTAATTGAGTATGTAAAGTTCTGACCCACTGGGAATGTGATTAAAGAAATAAAAGCTGAAATAAATATTTCTCTACTATTATTCTGACATTTCACTTTCTTACAAATAAGTGGTGATCCTAATTGACCTAAGACAGGGAATTGTTACCAGGATTAAATGTCAGGAATTGTAAAAAACTGAGTTTAAATGTATTCGGCTGTAAACTTCCGACTTCAACTGTAGATTGATGAGGATTTAAAAAACAGTTTTTATCCATTTTAGAGTAAGGCTGTGCTGTAACAAAATATGGAAAAAGTCGAGGGGTCTGAATGCTTTCCGAAGGCACCGTACATAGGACTATTTGCAATGGATACCACTATGGTACAGTGCCCCTTTTACAAGTTTCATGCTGCACAATTAACTTCCATGTTTACAAATCACAAAATGATCAGTTCTTATATAAAACATATTTTAATTTTGAAAGGATGACAAATGCAGGAGTTTTTAAATACAAGTCAAATAGCACTTCCACAGCTTAACGCAAAAGAGTGGACCAGCGTGAACTCAAAGTATGACTGCATATCAACCCATGTGGGAAATCAAACCCCTGATCTCTGGTGAGGTCAGAGACCATTAGAATCATGGGAAAAAAGGTCTAGTTCTTTTTAAACGTGACTTTTTCAAAGCCAGAATTTACTGCAATGTCAAACACCTCTATTACATAACAAAGAAGGGAAAATCCGACTTATCCATTTTACAGAGCAACAGCATTTCCGCACCATACAATGCCCGCTGACAAAAGGGACAGATTTAATCTGTGCATTTGCTTTTGTTTACAGTCCATTTCATGCACATCAGAGGAGAGACTCGCTGGCTGCACATGCAATCCTAAATTACCACAGTTGAATATTTTGTATGTTGTAGAAAGAGACGTAGAAGCTTGTACAATGCAAGCTTCATAATTAAAGAATTCCCCTCTATGATCCCATCTTGAAAATTGAGGGATCAAACAAAGATACTTCTACAGTTTGGATATAAGCAATAACACATTTTGGGTCAAAGATACAGGGAATATTTTTTAATTAAATTGGAAGATCGCGTGTGACAATTCAAGCTCTTGATCAAAAACATCCATCAACAGATGAGCAAACCTGTAAAAACCAAACTAAAGAATAAACAATTTGTACATTCTAAAGCGAACCATGTTAAAGACAAATAAAACAAAAAAGTGTATGGAAGATTTGGAGGAGGAAAGAGGGGTGTGACCGGGCTTCAAGACAGTGGCGGGGACAGCTTTCCAGCTTTCCTCATGGAACGCAGTGCCTTCTCTCGCAGGTGCTTCTCCAGGTCGTCCAGACGCTCTTCTACTTCACTGTCTGATTCCTTAAAGAAAGGTAGCATTAATTATATCATATTTCGTTTACGTTGCAAGGTAGGTGTGATCATGCCGCAGGATGCTTCAAAGTAATAGAAGAAATACATTAGCTGATGACGTGCAATAAATGATAGCGGTGTACCATTCAACTTCTACAACCATGTCTAATTTGTTAATTTTGATTGAAATAAATGTGACGCTTAGATGTAGGGCTGGGCGGTAAACCTTATTTACTACAATACCAGTCAAAAGTTTAGAACACCACATTCAAGGGTTCTTTATTTTTACTATTTTCCACTGTAGAATAGTGAAGACATCACAACTATAAAATAACACATGGAATCATGTAAACTCAGCAAAAGAAGAAACATCCCTTTTTCAGGACCCTGTCTTTCAAAGATAATTCATAAAAATCTAAATAACGTCACAGATCTTCATTGTAAAGGGTTTAAACACTGTTTCCCATGCTTGTTCAATGAACCATAAACAATTAACGAACATGCACCTGTGGAATGGTCGTTAAGACACTAACAGCTTACAGATGGTAGGCAATTAAGGTCACAGTTATGAAAATTTAGGACACTAAAAGAGGCTTTTCTACTGACTCTGAAAAACACCAAAAGAAAGATGCCCAGGGTCCCGGCTCATCCGAGTGAACGTGCCTTAGGCATGCTGCAAGGAGGCATGAGGACTGCAGATGTGGCTAGGGCAATAAATTGCAATGTCCGTACTGTGAGACACCTAAGACGGCACTACAGGGAGACAGGACGGACAGTTGATCGTGTAACATCTGCACAGTATCGGTACATCCGAACATCACACCTGCGGGACAGGTACAAGATGGCAACAACAACTGCCCGAGTTACACCAGGAATGCACAATCCTCCATCAGTACTCAGACTTTCCGCAATAGGCTGAGAGAGGCTGGACTGAGGGCTTGTAGGCCTGTTGTAAGGCAGGCCCTCACCAGACATCACCATCGCCTATGGGCACAAACCCACCGTCGCTGGACCAGACAGGACTGGCAAAAAGTGCTCTTCACTGACGAGTCGCGGTTTTGTCTCACCAGGGGTGATGGTCGGATACACATTTATCGTCAGAGGAATGAGCGTTACACCAAGGCCTGTACTTTGGAGCTGGATCGATTTGGAGGGTCTGTCATGGTCTGGGGCAGTGTCACAGCATTATCGGACTAAGCTTGTTGTCATTGCAGGCAATCTCAACGCTGTGCAATACAGGGAAGACATACTCCTCCCTCATGTGGTACCCTTCCTGCAGGCTCATCCTGACATGACCCTCAAGCATGACAATGCCACCAGCCATACTGCTCGTTCTGTGCAAGACAGGAATGTCAGTGTGCTGCTATGGCCAGTGAAAAGCCTGGATCTCAATCCAGTTGAGTACGTCTGGGACTTGTTGGATCAGAGGGTGAGGGCTAGGGCCATTCCCCCCAGAAATGTCCGGGAACTTGCAGGTGCCTTGGTGCTAGCAAATCTGATGCAGTCCATGAGGAGGAGATGCACTGCAGTACTAATGCAGCTCGTGGTCACACCAGATAGTGACTGTTACTTTTGATTTTGACCCCCTTTTGTTCAGGGACACATTCCATTTCTGTTAGTCACATGTCTGTGGAACTGGTTCAGCTTGTCTTAGTTGTTGAATCTTATGTTCATACAAATTCTTACACTAAGTTTGCTGAAAATAAACACAGTTGACAGTGAGAAGTTTATTTTTTTGCTCAGTTTAGTAACCAAAAAGTGCTCAACAAATTAAAATATATTTGATACAAGATTCTTCAAAGCAGCGACCCTTTGCCTTGACTACAGCTTTGCACACTTGGCATTTTCTCAACCAGCTCCATGAGGTAGTCACCTGGAATGCATTTCAATTAACAGGTGTGCCTTGTTAAAAGTTCATTTGTGGAATTTCCTTCTTAATGCGTTTGAGCCAATCAGGTGTGTTGTGACAAGGTAGGGGGGTATAAAGAAGATGGCCCTATTTGGTAAAATACCAAGTCCATATGTCAAGTACAGCGCAAATAAGAAAAAGAAACAGTCCTTAAGACATGAAGGTCAGTCAACACGGAAGATTCCCAGTACTTTGAAAGTTTCTTCAAGTGCAGTCGTTAAAACCATCAAGCACAATGATGAAACTGGCTGACTAGGCCTGCCACAGGAAAGGAAGACCCAGAGTTACCTCTGCTGCAGCACATAAATTCATTAGTTACCAGCATCAGAAATTGTAGCTGTTGGAATCAGCTAAACTTAAATAAATGATAGAGACAAAGCCTTGAAAAAAGAAAGTTTGTAAAAAGCCAGAAGGCTTTGGAATGTGTGATGGAGGAGAGGAGAGCAATGTGTTGATATAGGAAAGACAGATGGATATCTGTGGATTAGGAGGTGAGGGGTGAGGTCAGTTCCCCTTAAGGGAGTAATCAGGGTTGGTATCTGGTTGCCTTCATTCCTGTGGGGGCATAAACTGTAAGGAAGAGTGTCTTAAGTAGGATGTATATAAAACTGTGATGTCTGAAATGTTTTGCTGTCTGATTTCAGCTGTACAGAACCCTTGGGAAGAATAAACTTGGTTAAAGCGTCTAGTGTCCATGGGTTATTTACTCTGAAAAATAAGAACCTAACACAGCCCAAATAAATGCTTCAAAGAGTTCAAGTAACAGACACATCAACTGTTCAGAGGAGACTGCGGTAAAAAAAACAAAAATAAATAAATAATAAAAATCAATAAATCAGGCCTTCGTGGTCAAATTGCTGCAAAGAAACCACTACTAAAAGACACCAATAATAAGAAGAGACTTGTTTGGGCCAAGAAACACGAGCAATGGACATTAGACTGGTGGAAATCTGTCCTTTGGTCTGATATATCCAAATTAGATTTTACGTTCCAACCGTCGTGTCTTTGTGAGACGCAGAGTAGGTGAACGGATGATCTCTGCATGTGTGGTTCCCACCGTGAAGCATGGAGGTGGTGTGATGGTGCTTTGCTGGTGACACTATCAGTGATTTATTTAGAATTCACGGCACACTTAACTAGCAAGGCTACCCCAGCATTCTGCAGCGACAGTCCCTCTAAACGCAAACCAGATGGGATGGCATATCATTTTTTCCCCCCAACAGGACAATGACCCAAAACACACCTCCAAGCTGTGTAAGGGATATTTGACCAAGGAGAGTGATGGTGCTGCATCAGATGACCTGGCTGCACAATCACCCGACCTCAACCTAATTGAGATGGTTTGGGATGAGTTGGACCGCAGAGTGAAGCAAAAGCAGCCAATAAGTGCTCAGCATATGTGGGAACTCCTTCAAGACTGTTGGAAAAGCATTCCTCATTAAGCTGGTTGAGCGAAAGCCAAGAGTGTGCAAAGCTGTCATCAAGGTTAAAGAATTTCAAATAGCATTTTGATTTGTACTAACTTTTTGTCTTCACTGTTATTCTAATATGTAGAAAAATAAAGCAAACCGTTGATTAAGTTAGGTGTCCCCAAACATTTGACTGGTACTGTATATACACCGGTACTGATGGATGGACCAGTTTGGATTTTTACTTTACCTTTCTACAAATGGTATATTAATGTATGGTTTGTTAAATGTAATAACCACAGATGAAACTGGTGAATATATGAAAATTATGGCAATTCTCAGTTTTTACCGCCAGTAAGTTTAACAGCTGAAAACAGCCAACTTGCTAGCAAGAGCTTTAAATGCAGTCAGACTTTCCTATGAATGCTCGTTCCGTCTTTTTAGTCTAGTCTTCCTTGCTCCTCTGTATGTGCACATTCCCAATAACTCACAAACCAAGCCCATGCCACCCACAACAGAGCCTGCCTCTGACAAGCAGTTCCAAATCAATCTTTTCGTTTGGTCCAACAGAAACAGTTATATGGATATAAAAAACTGAGACATTGTATTACTGTAATAAAGAACATAACCATTCTAACGATACCCTGTTTATGTCTCAATTCCCCAAATTGTGCGCAGAGAAGACACTACTGAAAACAGGAATATCAATGAACATCGATCCTGGAAGATTGCTACGTTTGTCAGCGCACGACATGAAGGTACCGCTAGCAGCATTTTAGCCACAGTGTAATGTGGTAGCTGTTTAGTCTTTTGTAAATTTGAAATGAGCATAAAAGCATTTATATAAAGGAATTGCCAACGCGTTCTCATTCTGTGAAATAAGCATCTTCTTATCCAGCTATGCCACTTGATTTCGACATTAAAACAAAGTAAACAGGTGGAGATGAACTGCTAATCACTTTCCTGTCTAACCTCGATAGCTAGCTAATAGATCCAAGTTGGCTAGAATTGAAATATACTGCTCAAAAAAATAAAGGGAACACAAATACATCCTAGCTCTGAATGAAAGAAATAATCTTAAATACTTTTTTCTTTACATAGTTGAATGTGCTGACAACAAAATCACAAAAATAATCAATGGAATTCCAATTTATCAACCCATGGAGGTCTGGATTTGGAGTCACACTCAAAATTAAAGTGGAAAACCACACTACAGGCTGATCCAACTTTGATGTAATGTCCTTAAAACAAGTCAATGAGGCTCAGTAGTGTGTGTGGCCTCCACGTGCCTGTATGACCTCCCTACAACGCCTGGGCATGCTCCTGATGAGGTGGCGGATGGTCTCCTGAAGGATCTCCTCCCAGACCTGGACTAAAGCATCCGCCAACTCCTGGACAGTCTGTGGTGCAACGTGGCGTTGGTGGATGGAGCGAGACATGATGTCCCAGATGTGCTCAATTAGATTCAGGTCTGGGGAACGGGCGGGCCAGTCCATAGCATCAATGCCTTCCTCTTGTAGGAACTACTGACACACTCCAGCCACATGAGGTCTAGCATTGTCTTGCATTAGGAGGAACCCAGGGCCAACCGTACCAGCATATGGTCTCACAAGGGGTCTGAGGATCTCATCTCGGTACCTAATGGCAGTCAGGCTACCTCTGGCGAGCACATGGAGGGCTGTGCGGCCCCCCCAAAGAAATGCCACCCCACACCATGACTGACCCACCGCCAAACCGGTCATGCTGGAGGATGTTGCAGGCAGCAGAACGTTCTCCACGGCGTCTCCAGACTCTGTCATGTCTGTCACGTGCTCAGTGTGAACCTGCTTTCATCTGTGAAGAGCACAGGGCGCCAGTGGCGAATTTGCCAATCTTGGTGTTCTCTGGCAAATGCCAAACGTCCTGCACGGTGTTGGGTTGTAAGCACAACCCCCACCTGTGGACGTCGGGCCCTCATACCACCCTCATGGAGTCTGTTTCTGACCGTTTGAGCAGACACATGCACATTTGTGGCCTGCTGGAGGTAATTTTGCAGGGCTCTGGCAGTGCTTCTCCTGCTCCTCCTTGCACAAAGGCGGAGGTAGCGGTCCTGCTGCTGGGTTGTTGCCCTCCTACGGCCTCCTCCACGTCTCCTGATGTACTGGCCTGTCTCCTGGTAGCGCCTCCATGCTCTGGACACTACGCTGACAGACACAGCAAACCTTCTTGCCACAGCTCGCATTGATGTGCCATCCTGGATGAGCTGCAGTACCTGAGCCACTTGTGTGGGTTGTAGACTCCGTCTCATGCTACCACTAGAGTGAAAGCACTGCCAGCATTCAAAAGTGACCAAAACATCAGCCAGGAAGCATAGGAACTGAGAAGTGGTCTGTGGTCCCCACCTGCAGAACCACTCCTTTATTGGAGGTGTCTTGCTAATTGCCTATAATTTCCACCTGTTGTCTATTCCATTTGCACAACAGCATGTGACATGTATTGTCAATCAGTGTTGCTTCCTAAGTGGACAGTTTGATTTCACAGAAGTGTGATTGACTGAGTTACATTGTGTTGTTTAAGTGTTCCCTTTATTTTTTTGAGCAGTGTATAAAGATTAGCTGGCTACTCATCAGCACATGGGCTTGTGCTTGGCAGACTGTTTATGAGACCTGTGTTAATTTTCTATAATGCATTCGCCTGCTAAAAGAGCTTGGTCATTATTAGTGGCTGTGAATTGTTCTGGTTAAATAAGTAACAAAAGGGGCATTTTCATAGAAACCTTAAAAGCCAGATCAGTGACTACTGCAAAAATGGCAGGTTAAACTATTTTGATAAAATCATTTAATCGTGGGTCCTATGGTTGTGGAAGGCTGACTGTTTGAAATGCAGTGTATTGACCTGTAATTGTCCAACAAAGCTAATTGAGAAAACATCTAGATGTAAATTGTTAGGAAAAAAATGTCAATTTTATTTTTAGGCCTTACTGCCGTGCCCTAATTGAAGTTTGATTGAACAGTATCAAACAATCAGAATGGAGAAAGACCCATTAAAACCACTTACAATTTATTTGTTGCCGCTCTAGTATCATTATTAAAAGGAAAAAGTGAATACTGTCAAATTTAAAAAAATAAAATGTCCTCATTGCCCACCCCTACTTAGACACTAGTGGAGCTGATATGTGAAGCAGGATAAACCCCTCAGTAAATCAGAAGAGTAGACTTCACCTTTTTAAGGTCGGAGTCTACATCCTCTTCCATCCCCAGGTTCTCCTGGCCATCCCCAGCAGCCACCGGCACTCCACTCTTCTCCTTCTTGTGTTTCTTGTGCTTCTTGTGTTTCTTCTCCTTCTTATGTTTCTTCTCCTTCTTATGTTTCTTGTTTTTCTTTCCTCCAGCCTCAGTGTCTGAATTCTGAGATGGAGAGGACAAAGCAGAGTGACTATAAGTGCATAAGTATTTGTCAGTTGGGCCATTCAGTCAGTTGGGCCAAGAAGAGGGTGTGATGACGCACGTCATTGGTTAAACTATTTTACCGTCGACCACCACGTCAAGTCATCATAGTATTAGTACACAGAAACACACACCAGCTGTTACTCACATGAGAACGCTTCCCCAACTAGCCACTTAGTTGAGTCAAACACATTTTTAAATCTCACGTCGTACTATTAACAGACAGCAGCTTTAAACTCACCTTGTTTGGAGAAGGGCTGCCAGAGCCGCTGCTGGCCATTTTGGCCAGAGGGGCTGATGGCGAGCCACTGGCTGAGCAGCCCGATGAGGGGAAGCCTGAGGCTGGGGCCGGCCGCTTCAAGGCTCCTGGTTTAGGAGAACCAGACGGTGACCTTGATGACGCTCTCCTCATAGGCTGGGGGCTCTGAGAGGCTCTGATAGGGACAGAAAAAAATGACGTGATATCTGGAAAATACATCTAAAAATAGTGGTGTGAGTTGTTGCTGTGCAGCACCTGCTTTGGCATCAATAAGACCAATTAGAAGCTGCTTACCTCTGGTTCTTGCGGGGCTCTGGTGTCCGGGACACCCTGCGGATTGCCCTGTTGCTGTGTGAGGGGGACGCCTGGCGCCTCTGGCCAGGTGGAGAGGTGCCCGAGGAGTCAAAGCGCCCCTGAGGACTAGCGGACCCACGCATGGCCCGACCACGGTTGGCAGGGGAGGGGGAGAGGCGGTTACTGTGAACAGCAGGGGGGGAGCGAGTGTCCCGGCCTGGCCGGTTGGATGGGAGCATGGGGCTCCTCCTGAGTCGGGGGGGAGAGGTGGGGAGGGGAGGTGTGCGTCTCTTTTGGGGAAGGGGACTCCTGCGCTTCGGGGACCTGGAGGGACGGCGCTTGGGCATCGGGGAAAGGCGTTTGGGAGGGGGAGACCCCGATAGCCTTCTCTTCTGTGGGCCCAGGGGAGTAGGGCTGTAGCGCCGCTGGATGGGGGGAGAGTACCGTCTGGGGGAGGGGGAGCGTCTGCGAGGAGGTGGAGAGGGAGACCTGGGGGAACAGAGGACATACGAGCCAAGTTATTCTTTGATTGTCAGGTGTGGTACACAATTTTGGACAATGCTCAGTACTGAGGGACTCAGAGGAAGAAAAAAAAAAGTATCAAAAGGTTTTTTACCTGCGTCTCGGAGGAGGAGAGGGAGATCTGCGACGGCGTGGGGGAGATCTGCGTCCTCCAGGAGAGAGGGAGCGTCTTTTTCTGTAGAGGGAAAACAAACATTTAAATGAGGAACGCATTATGTGGGAAAAACCTCTAAACTTTAATCATGACAGTGAGAGAGGGATAGGAGAAACCGTTCATAGCTGACCTGGGGGAGCCGTCCCTGTGTCGTCTCCTGGGGGAGGAGGGGGAGCGACTGCGCCTCCTCCTGACATTCCCGTTCCTCGCCGCTGGCCCCCCGCCCGGCCTCTTGGACCCCTCGTCCTCTGATGAGGAGGATGATCCAGTATCTGTAACCAATCCAAAAGTAGACAGCACACGTCATTTCCCAGTAGCAACATAAGGTGGCCGTTTAAAAGGAAAAACACCTAGATTGGGATTTGGGCACAACTTCGATGCCCACGAGATGAGGGTGCAAGATGAGACGGCTAGCAAAAAAGATGGGGTGAGGGACAAATAAAAACAATTATAACCTGAAGACGTCTCCCGATTCTGCCTGCGATACTGACGTCGCTGCTGCACAGGATCTGCGGTAGCCCCTTCTGAAAAGCAAAGCAGTGAGTCTCCAGTGATAGAGAAAACACAAAGATCCACCCATACCCATGGTGCATCACACCACACAGACAAACACTAGAAGGCAGACCCACCTGATTCCGATGCCTCAGAATGCCTGGGTTTTGGAACAGGAGACAGTGAATCATTCCTTGATCCTGGTTTCTTCTTTGAACCTGAAAATCAATAAGACGTTTTAAGGGCCCAAAGTCTTTCCAGCAAGATTCATTCACAAATACACTTGCTTGTATAATACCACTGGTAGGACTGATACATTCTGGTTTCAGCAGCCCGAAAAGAGGTTTATGATTCAGTAGTTTCCATTAGTCATGGCCTGCCATTAAGCCCCCGCCCAAGACCTCAAGTGTCATACTTCTGTAACAAGGCCTGCCTCGGAATCAAGTCATCCAGGGATTTGAGATAATGAAAAATAAGTTTCCAGGTCACTGAGTTCAACAGGCAAAGGGCATCTTCTGGCTGTATAGACATAGCCACCCCTGGTTGATTTTGAAGACGAAAGGTGTATGTGTATCACACTCAGAGACTGATCATGTGTCACTGACATAGTGAGGGAGTCCCACATCTGAGATGCTGAGGAAGTTCGATAGGGATGATGGGCCGAATTCATTACAGGGCTTTGTAAACTCTGATAGTACGTAATGTACATTAGAGCAGGTGGCATGTAGCCATATTTAGAATCGAGAGAAGTAAGAAAAACCAACATACCAGCTGATCTGGACGGGGAGGCTGAGTACCGGCCCTTTCTAGCCCGAGGGGAGGCAGAGCGTCGGGTCTTCCCAGAGGGGCTACCATTGGGGGCTCTTCTCCTGGAGGGGCTGAGGGAGGGATCAGCTGCATGGCCGCGGGGCTGTTTCCTGGGAGGCGTGGTTGACGTTCTCTTCATGGCCTTCTGAGGTAAGTGAGGCGTGGAGGAGTTGCTCCTAGAGGATGATGGGGAGCGAGAGCGCCGCCTATTGGACAAACAAAGCACAAATCAACCACAATGCAGGTTTACATGCTGTTTGGTAAGTTGGCTAGTTAATGACAGCTTCCGTGATGGACACTTCTGCACTCTGCTACACTTGCATGGCCCTCCACTCACCTGCGGACAGGGGAGCGACTGCGCCTGTGTCTGGGACCTGGGGGGCCACGTCTAGGGGGGCTCCTACGACGAGGGGACATCCGTCTCCTGGGGCTCGGCCTCCGGCGTGGGGAGTAAGATCTGGAGCGCGATTTAGGTCGTCTGCGAGAATGGGAGCGAGAGCGATGGCGGGGCCTGTCCCTCCTGCCGTCCTTCTCCCTAGGCTTGGGCCTCTCCTCCTTTTTAGAAGCCTTACCTGGGGAGGGTTCTTTGACCTTCATCACAGAGTCAGGTACCACAACCTCAGTGTGCGGCTTCACCAAATCACTTGAAAATGAAAAACATACCACAAACTAGATTCAATTATTTAAAAAAATGTAGAATTGCCAAATCAGGAAAAATCACATCCCTGCATATTGCCAGATATAGTCGGTGCTCAAACCATCATCTTACCTGGTGGAAGAGGCCTCCTGAACGACTGGCTCAGGTACGGCGCTCTCAGAGGTGTCAGGCTCTGGCTGGGGCTCCTCAGTGCCCTGGGGCAAGGTAACACTGACCAGGGTGACGGCTGGGGCTGTTGGTGGAGGGGAGCTGCTGGGACTGGGCTTACGCCTCGGGGAGCGGGAGTGACTCCGCTTTCTCTCCCTCTTCACTGGAGACCGTCGTCGTGGAGACTGAGACCTTGACTTCCTCCTGTACCACAACAAACAATGTGATAAGAACAAATGCCATATGAACCATCTTTAAACATTTCGATGGACGTTGATTTCAAGGGATTTTATTTAATGTGATTTTCTCTCACCTTCTGGGGCTCTCCCTTTCTCTGTTATCTTTGTTTTCCTTCTCCTTCTTCTCATCAATCTTCTTCAGAGAGGCAAGCTTCTCCTGCTCAATCTGCAACAAATAAATCTTATTGGTCGCATACACATATTTAGCAGATGATATTGCGGGTGAAACGAAACACTTGTGTTCCTAGCTTCAACAGTACAATAGTACCTAAAAACTCACAAATCTAAAAGTAAAAGAATGGAATTAAGAAATAAATAAATATTATGTAAATAAAGACACCAATGTGGTGATTGTTACTGGTTGCTCACCTGTCTCTGTTTGATCTCCTCTTTCTTCTGTTCCAGGAAGGCGGAGGGGATACCGGCAATGTTGTCCTGGGCACTGAGCAGCAGAGGCCACAGGTCCCTCATAAACTCTCTGGCATTCTTCCCATTCAGGAAGCCCGTCAGGTTGATCTGCATCATCTTACTGTCCGGGTGCTGCAACACACACCAAGGGGGAGAGAAAAACAACACACCAATTTAACATGGAGGGAGAACTCGCGAGAGCGAGGGGGGGGGGGGGGGGGTCTCTCGCTCAGACGACTGCCTTCCCCTTTGTTTCCTCACTAAGCTACACCTGCCTGCTAAATAAGGGCAGCCATTTTCATAACAAAAGACAATAGCTACAGTATATGACCCCTGGGCCCCAAAGCAGACAGTCATTGCAACCTAACAAACTTTTGTTGACTTGAGGCTGTGATTCCTTATCTCCACCC
Organism: Salmo trutta; assembly: GCF_901001165.1. Lineage (NCBI taxonomy): Eukaryota > Metazoa > Chordata > Actinopteri > Salmoniformes > Salmonidae > Salmo > Salmo trutta. The sequence goes on from NC_042989.1 coordinate 24,335,592, forward strand.
CATTAGTTAGGTAATTGAAACCCGAAACTGAGAATAGCTGAGGGGAGACAGAAGTGCTACATCATCCATGTAAAGGACACCCACTGCATGCATCAAGGCTGACTTAACCTTCATAAAATATAATCTAATAAATATTTAACTATCCCACCCATCACCATTACTGTCAATAATCTTGATCATAAATAACTAGTCTTCCTATCCTGTTGTTCTCGGCCTCCCCACAATCTATTCTTTGAGAGATGAACAGATATCCACAAAACAGAGTGCATCAAAACCCAAAACTGCAAGTACAGTCCCGGTGTCTTCAGTGTGTCCCGCGGGATCAGTAGGTATGGAGCGCCCGAGTCTCCTGCAGAAAGAGACGCTCCCTTGGCTTGCTTCCGCCTCCCTACTGCTTGAGACTCAACCACCTTCAGTTTATTGTTATATCATTTATCTAAATTGCAAGAGACGAACAAGCAATAATGAGTGTACAAGACATTTAAAAAGGGGTTTTTATTTCAACATCTAAGTCAAGAATGAAAGTTAGATACCCTTTTATCTAAATAATGACTAATAAGGCCTTTTATCATTACTGTGATGTTATAGCATTTAGCTTAATTTTTTAAATTTATTTTTAAACATAATTGCACAGAAATGAAAATCGATAAGGCGTAGTTGAATGTATTTTTCCTCCCAGTAGTAGGCTAAAACAGATAGTACCTTTGAGATTCCAGCAACATATTAGTATGAATAAAAATCATCCTAGGATTGCTGTGAGTCATGCACCATTCATAAAAATAAGTTGATTAATTATTAGGCTATCAGTACAATTAAACATGTCCTTTTTCTACAGCCAAGGTTTCATCCAGTGTATTATATCACATTTCCCCTTGAAGTCATGTTTTATAGGCCAAATGCTACTTAAGTGAAGAAGAAAAAATTAAGGCAAGTATAATTTGAACCATGCAATTGGACTTCCCAAATTGAGGGGCAATGAAATGTAACAAACTGGAGGGAAAACTTGGACAACAAGTGCACTGATGCAACTTATAATTTATGCAGAATAGGGTCCATGTGCATTGCAATGGATCATTTTAAAAGCACCGTTTTTCCCCACAGCCCAGAATGAAGATACTACAGATGTCATTATACTCTACTCAAATAAAATGAGGATCAATAGCCTAACAATTTCACTGTATCCTCAACTTTAACACACTCCAAAGATAGGATACAGAGGAGATATAAAAGACAAACTAGTGGCGCAATTCAAAGGTATATGGAGAAAATGGCATGTTTCTAACACTAGCAAGTGTTTCTATCACTAGCATGTTGATCCCTGACCATAACTCACCTCAAACCACACACTGCATCAGGGAGTTGGGCTCAGTGACACTTTGGGCTCAGCAGAGAGCTAATAAGGTGTTGGTGCTATACTTCTGATGCAAGGTATAACATCCATATTGGTTCAGGCCTTTTGAATCATAAATCACATCATCATTAGAAAACTGTGGCACAAAGGCACTTTGTCACATATCACAGCAACAACTTTGTGTCATTCAAATTATGTATTTTTCCTTTACACTGGACACCGGTGGTAGCTCTTTCCCCATCTGCATTTATATTGCGTTTTTTCTAAGCAATACACTTTGTTACATCAACCCATCTTTGCCTCATTAAGTTCATATAACTAACAACTGATGTATGTACAAGAAAAGGAAGGAATTGGAGTCAATAGTATTACCTTTTCTTCTAGCTGGTTAAATATGAATTCTATGACGACATCATCCTCAAACCCCAGGATCTCCGTCACTCGCTGAGTGATCCAAGGTTTGATGACCTCTAGGTTCACCTTGGTCATATCCACCTAGGGAAGGAAGAATTAATTACCAACTTAAACACATTCCACACTTAAACAAAAATCAGGCTATACAGAAGCTACAGCCAATACCATATAATTAGTTGTGGGAATACTGAGCATTCAATTAGAAGATGTGCTAAAAGCAGTGTTGTTGTTTATCATACCTTCTTTTCCAGACATTCTGCAAATTTCAGTTGCTTTAGAAGTTTCTTCTGCTTGTTGCTGAAGCGATTGTCCTGTTCTGCACTTGTGCCCTGTATGAGACAAGTACAAAACAGTCTACATAACTACTAGCTATATTAACTACTTCAATGATAAATGTTGGTTCTTTATTATTTGTGCTTGTCCCTTCAGCAGAAACTAGCTACCTGTCACGAGTCACAACATGGATCAACATAACATAAGCTAGCTGCAACTTTTGAAACAAGACTTATTTGAATAGGTGTCAAACAAAGTGGAAAATAAGTACCTAGCTAATCAAAACCCTTGTTATGTAGATAAATGTGGGTTTATGTTGCTAGTCTGCCAACTACACTGAAAAATATACAATTGTTGGTCCCATGTTTCATGAGCTGAAATAAAATAAAAATCCCAGAAATGGTCCATACACACAAAAAGCATATTTCTTTCAAATTTGGTTTACATCTGTTCCTGACCATTTCTCGTTTGCCAAGATAATCCATCCACCTGACAGGTGTGGCATATCAAGAAGATGATAAAACAGCATGATCATTACATGCTGACGAGTATTTCTGTCTGTAATGAAGCCATTTTGTGGGGAAAAACTCATTCTCATTGGCTGGGCCTATGCCCCCCAAGGCCCAACCATGGCTGCACCCCTGCCCAGTCATGTGAAATCCATAGATTTTATTTTATTTAAATTGACTTATTTCTTTATAGGAACTGTAACTCAGTAAAATCTTTGAAATTGTTCCATGTTGCGTTTATATTTTTGTTCAGTATAGTTGTGCTAATCTCGATGTGAGCTGAGGCCCGTGTAGACATGCCCCGCCTCTTGTCTGGTTAGAATAAACCAAACCAATTTTGCAACCAACAAGTGTAATACTAGGTAACACATGTCGCTAGTTATCACCTATGGTTACTGTACTTAAGTAATGAACATTGAAATGAAAACACACAACCTACGCAAAATATAAATATATCTAGCTAGGCTAGTTTAATGCAGCCGCCATCTTTACATTAGCTTCTCATTGCAGCGGAATGGCGCACGAGCTCGTCTGTCTATAATGGCACATATTTACAAACCCAAAAGGAATGTACTATACATTTGGAACACCATTCAACAATTAATAGTAACATTGTAAATATCTTACGCGGAAGAATCCCGCGTCCATGTTATTAGCCGAGAAAGATGTAAAAGCGGAGTCTGGCCAAAGACGTACTAACAAACCCCAGCATACAACGCGCGACAGAACTCCTCCTTTACAGCAGAACGGAAGAAGTGAATGGGACTATGACGAAATCGTATTTTTTTTTTGCTGTCAGAGTTTTACTTATCTTTTTTTAGTTACTGTTGCCAACTTACATCGACCTATAATTTAAATATCATACATTTTGTCGTGAATAGTATGTATATGTTGCAGCCTGATACCACAGATAGAACAATGAACCATATATTTAACCGGATGTATAAATGTGAGGCATTCGGTTGGAGTTACCGCTCACTACCAAATATGGTGTTGAGAGGAAGCTCGGTGACCGGCAGTGGATTAACGTGGAGCGAGATGAATGTTGGCCGACATTCTGCAAATTTTCTTATCGATTAAACATTTGATCTCCATACAGTTTTCTGTTTCCAAAACTAAAATCTGTAACAGAGTGGAATGCGTTTTGTAAAATGCACCCTTTGCCAAAGTTGTAAAAAAAATGGCGTTGTTCAGAAGGAATGCAAGGGCGAATGGAGTTATTGCACACGCGCACTTCGCAGAGTAGGCGTTCCCTAACGGAAATATGCAAAGAAATGCTAAAACGCGCCAATAGGATCTCACTAGCTCGTGCTTGGCTATGCCCACCTCCTTGCTTGTTCTTCCCACTGTGATTAACTTGCTCCCATTGGAAACGACAGGCTCTGATCTGTCTTGAGTTAGTAATACAAATATTTGCTGATACTGTAGGCAACATTCTCTCTCAATCAACTGTAGGCCTATGTATATTTTACACAAATTATTTATTTGAATTTCAGCCCAACTTATTGCTAGATTTATGAAACCCTAATATGTATTTCAGAATGATTGAATTATATAGGCCTATATCTGTTCATTAACACACAGTAGGCCTACCAGTTAGCCTACTACCATAATAAATAACCTGAAAGCAAATGACAAAACAACAGAATGAGCAAATTAAGAGATTTATTCCATTTATGATCAAAAGTACACTGCAATTTTGTTCATTACTCACAAATATATTTCTAATTAGTTGTCAATTAAAAATAAGGCTTCAATTCTGAATTTATTTGGTACCCATTTGTACCCAAAATCACACTGACTGTAAAGAAATATGGAGATGTTTGAAAATGTACTGAAGTTGAGTTGTAAAGGCAGGCCTTTTGTAAACATTGTGGATTTTCTATTTCTTCTGATAGTTGTCCCTATATCTCTCACTGCTCCTGTGTCATTTCACTGTTCCCTCTATATTACCCTAACGCAGCAAGCCAGGAAGGAAGTCACTGTGCCCTCTATACTACCCTAATACAGCAGGCAAGGAGGAACATTTCCTATTAGCACTAACTTTGCTGATAACTTCTTTATTAAGGAAAAATGTACTTACTATGACTGTGATATGTGGTTGTCTCCCCTAGCTATGTTAAGATGAATGCACTAACTGTAAATCGCTCTGGATAAGACTGTCTGCTAAATGACATACTGTAAATGTAAAATGTAAATGAAACTCCTTGAGATACTGGAAACTGAAGGTAGGGTTATGACTAACTATATGTAAAATAATTTGCCTGAAGCCTATTTCCCCCAGACGTTTAAGGCCTATGTTAAAACTGCTATGATATTAAAATTCTCTATCACATTTAAAACAACAGAAACTGAAGACAGTCACAACAGAAGAGAATGGTTGACAGTATGGTTCCCTGAAAAGAGTAAAGCTGCTATTATGAGAGTGTGTGCTTGTTGCCTGTTACTTGTGTGTGTGTGTGTGTGTGTGTGTGTGTGTGTGTGTGTGTGTGTGTGTGTGTGTGTGTGTGTGTGTGTGTGTGTGTGTGTGTGTGTGTGTGTGTGTGTTTGTGTCAGTGTCCACTGTTGTGGAAAGTTGAGTGGTTCTGACTGAAGATGACAGGTTTGAAAATAGTCCCTGGTTTATTGGTGTAATATTATCCTGATTTACAGAAGAGTCCTGGTTTGGAGATGATGCTAAGGAAAGAGGGTCTGTTGTGATAGGCACACCCAGGCTGAAGCGGACTTAAGGGAATAGTGATTGGTAGATCACTCTCTGTGGGCGGGACCTGCTAGCTGACTGGCAGTCCGGCGTTGGTCCTCTTGTCACGGATGGAGCTCAGCATGTCTGAGACGAGCTCCTCAAGCCCATATGTCGACTTCCAGCCCCAATCTCTCCGTGCGTTGGAGTCATCAAACCTCACCGGCCAGCTGTCCGCTGCACATCAGGGGACAATCGAGTTTTACATATCACAACTTAATAAGACTGTATGATGACATCATTCATGGCTGGTGACCGTGTGAAAAACGAACATGCAAGGCTTCCAATATTTAATAGTACTAGAAAAATACAATTTATTTATATCTACTCTATACACTATGAAGGAGAAAACTTTCCATATACTTCTGCTATGGCTTATTTCAAATCACACATCTTGAAGTTCAATAACACTACACAGATCGTCAGACACACACCATTAGGCTGAACAATGAACATACCAATTGTCTGGCGGACAGAGTCAGGGTTATAGGTGACCTTAAGGTGGGGCAGGTGCTTGCGGATTTCCGTGGCCACTTCCTCAGGGGTGAAGCTCATGGCATCGATGTTGTATGTGCGCAGCGACAGCTGGCATTCCGGGGCCTGCATGAACTCCACAGTCGCACGGTGGCAGTCACCAACATGCATCATCGGCAGACGTGTGTCAGCGCGTAAATAGCACTCGTGGTGACCCGTGCTGAGGGCATCATGAAAAATCTGGACAGCATAGTCTATGGGAGGGCAAAAATGTACATAGAATGTATTGGAATATATCCCTATAATGGTGACATTAATACTTTAATAAATTATTAAATGATAAATATGGGTTACCTGTTGTTCCTCCCCCAGGCTGTGTGTTAGCTGAGATGACGCCAGGATAGCGTAGGCAGCGGAAGTCCAGTCCATACTTGTGATGAAGATACTAACAGAGAGAGATTTAACACAATAGAAGGTACAGCAAATAACCAGCAAAAGCATATTTCTGCAGCATACTTCTCTTAATCTGCCCTATCTGCTGTGTTACTGAATTTACTTACTCTCTCTGAAAAAGATAAATGGCAAAACGATCTCACTTTTCTTTCTAGATTCCTCTGTCTATAAGAGAGGACCGGCAGGTTGTGTGTGTGTGTGTGGATGCGTGCAGGAGTGTGCATTAGACAGCGATGTGGTTGCATTATGACTGCATCTACAACTGTTTGTGTGTGCATGTACAGTATGTATGTATGTATGTTTGTTTGTTTGTTTGTTTGTGTGAACATAACAGGTCACACCTCCCCCATCAGTTCGCCATGCACTTTGGACACCCCATAAATGGTGTGAGGCCTCTGGACACACAGGTCAGGTGCAGGGTCACGGGGAGAAGAAGGGCCAAAGGCTCCGATGGTGCTGGGGACAAAGAGACGTAAACAGCTCTCCAGAGCCAGGTCCAGCACATTATGAAGCCCTAGAAAGTACAGCAAAGAGAGAATCTTTAGACAAAAACATACAAAACATACAAAAAGGGTGGTGCCCTGGATACTGTGATAGCTTTTGTGTGTGATCCTGGAGCTGACCTGTGATATTGATCTTGCGAGCCAGGGCCACATTGGCCTCTCCCACAACACTGAGTAGAGCGCTGTAATGCACCAGCCAGGTGATGCGGTTATTCACCACCAACTCTCTGAGGTTCTTATAGTCCAACACATCAGCATACACAAATGGGCCTGAGGGAGAAGAGAGACAAAGAGTTTGATAAGACTTAAGACTTAAATAGCATTAGCTATTTTGTCAAGGTGCTCACTAACGGAGAACAAACTGTATAAAAATAAAGAAAGTTGTACACTATATTTTCTCCCAAAAATGTAATGGGTAAACCAAAATTTCAGGTTTACCCATTGTTGGGTGTATATATGTAGTGTACAACTTTCTTTATTGTTAATACAGTTTTATACAGTTTATTCTCCGTATTTTGAGCTGACATGCTTAGGAAACCTAAGGTAGGAGACATGTTCTTTTATGCAGAAAATAAGAGGATTTGATAAGCACAGTATGGAGATGTGCATGGTATAGAGATTAAGAGAGAATTGTTGATCAGTCCAACAAAGAAAACGTACCACTTCTGCACACTTCTGGTGGAGGCTTCTTGATATCCGATAGGATAACGTTTTCTGTTCCGTACTGTTTCCTACACATTGATATTCAATTAATATCTGCAATTTCAGTTAATTCCTAAATTTACTGAATTTAACTGGAGTGAACCCCAGAATCCAAACTATCTATTTGTAGATGTTAAATGAGAATTCTACAGTCTGGGGAAGATTCAGGCTATCAACATCTCTTAGCCTTTGAAGAAAAGATTGCTCTTTAGTTTTTTCTCACCTCAGGATTTCTGCAAGCCCCACACCTAACTGTCCAAGGCCACCTTTCCACGAAGAGAAAATAAATAATACAATGCAGAATTAATAAGAATTCATAAAACAACACATAATCTCAATTGTTAATTTGTATTTGCTCAAAATCGAGAATACATGGGTGAAAATCTGTTTCTTGTATAGAATATCAGAAAAAAATGGTCTGGATGTTTTTTCATATTCTGCTCCAACCAGGCTGTGACCTTTTTTTGTTTTCACCAAAGCTTTATGTAGCCTACAGACAAAAACTGGCCTCAAGCTATTATTCTGCCAGTGGTCACTCGCTGGGGCCTTTTTGTCCCTAGCACAGTCTGCTCACAGCCTATTGTAGTGAGGGAAAATAGGATTGCCACTTACTAAACAGTGAACACAAATCTAAAGGACAAAAACTAGATTGACAACATGCCATTGCTGTTGTTAAAACATCTAAACAAATGTTTATATTTTCATAAACAAATCAAATCAAATGTATTTATAAAGCCATTTTTACATCAGCAGATGTCACAAAGTACTTATACAGAAACCCAGGCTAAAACCCCAAACAGCAAGCAATGCAGATGTAGAAGCACGGTGGCTAGGAAAAACTCCCTAGAAAGGCAGGAACCTAGGAAGAAACCTAGAGAGGAACCAGGATCTGAGGGGTGGCCAGTCCTCTTCTGGCTGTGTCGGTTGGAGATTATAAACATATATATAAAGCATATACAGCCTATGGTCCATAAAGTGCTATTTGAGATTTTTACAAATACAATTTAAAAAATGGTTTAACCTGTGATGAGAATTCGTGGGTTCTCCGCAGGAGGTAGGTCAATGGAATCTTGACTGTTCCATCGGCTGATCTTTCGGGGCGACCAACTAAAACTCCGGAATGACAAACTACGCGCCCAGCTGCGACAGCCATGGCACAACGAGCCGAATAGCGCTACAGCGGAGGGCACACAGACCCGCATACCCGATAGCATGTCGAGCTGCTGCCCCTGAGGAAAAAGTTCGATCAAAGACAAGAGGCTATGTTATCTATTTCATCCGTCAAATCAATCTTTCTCAGTAGGAAATTACACCACGTAGGTCATAGACACTATTAATTCTACGGATTTATGTAAATTGACCATGTTAGGCTTAGGCCAATAGGTTAGTTAAGTAACATTGTTGTTTAATTTAAAACATCAACTTTATAGTGTTCGTATTGACTGGAACACCACGCGTTATGTATCAGAAGAATTCATAGAAAACAACATTTTACCTGTGTGCTGACAAAAACCTGGAATCTGTCTCAGTTGATCGTGCCAACCACTTGTTGACCAAAATGAAGCTTTTACAGATCGCACAAGCGCATCCCACACTAGGCTAATAAACTAATTGATGTAAATTGCGCTGATAAAACGTTTTTCGTGGTATTTAACTCTTAGAATTAAAAGATTAGGCTACCCTCCGATTGGTCACTGAATAAGCGCACCGAGCATCCATTGGGTAACTAAATGGCTGAAGAAAGTCATGCTGGGATACGTGGTTTTCCTCGTTATGATGTAAGAACGCGAGAGGTCACGACTCAATTGTAAATTACTACAATATCCAGCCTGCTACGCTATAGGGCCAACATGTGGGCAAACATGCTGACTACCTGTTTGTATTGTTGCAATGTTGAACAGGGCTGCAGTGTAGAGGCTTACGTCAGAGTCAGAGGGGATTAAAAAAAGCACATCACATTAGTCCCAGGATACTTGGGGTGGATCATCACAATACAAATGTTGGCAAGAAATAAGCTATGAGATAAATTAAATTCCTTTTAATAAAACGTTTGCATATTGAGTACCTTGACATGTATCAAATTATTCCAAAAATTGCTAAAATGTAAAGTGTTTGTAGGTCAAAAATAAAAATAAAAATAGATTATAAAAAATAAATATGGACTTACAGTGAAAACGCTATAAAAAAGGTAGATCCAAAATATATGCATGTAACCATGAGAGAAAAGTATTTAACAGTGAGGAACTTTCACAGTATGCGATGCAATTTGATATTCTTTGGGATGGATGAATACCCATCTAATTCATGTCCATAGGAGAATACTTTTCTCACAATAAAAGTATATATTTGTTCTCTTCCTCAACAGTCAATCAACCAGGATGAGTGTCACTGTGTGTTCCATCAGTCCAGTGTGTCACTGTATTTTTCGAGCCCACTTTATCAGTGTTTTCAACTTGCCCCACGGCACTCAATGACAAGGTTCCGCAACTCCTCCTGAGCCTTCTCTAGGTGCACAGCATGTTGGGTCCAACGCAGGAACAGACCTGATACACATCCAGACAGAGGAATCTTGGTAGTAAATAATGTATTTATTTACATGATCTACCATTTCATTGCTTATTACTCATCAATTAAGAAATTGCCTTATTTGATACTCTTAATGTAATAACTATTCAAATTCAACATTTAGCATACTATATGTCAGAGGGCTGCAGTAAGGGAGAGCCGACTCAGATCTGCCTGTGTTACTGTGGCAACTGTAACTCACCTCTCCAGAGCTGCAGGGACTGTGGCTGAACGGAGGGCCAGATGGCCAGCTCAGTGGGCTCATACAGGGGGTTAGAGTAACGCTCCCTCTCACTGGGCTTCAGGAGGAACTGGAACAGACAGTGGGTTCTCTCCTTCACCCCTGCAGCACACCTGATGAGAGCGAAAGAAAGAGGGAGAGAGAGATGAAGAGTAACTGGAAAGGTACAGACAGATGGACAGACGGATGTGGATTTAGTGTGGATACACTAACATCTTGGACAATGACTGTGGATATAAGGACAGTCTGGACAACGCATGAATGTCTCACCTCTCCTGGTCACTGTTGCAGAGGAATGTGCCATAGTCTGAGGCGTAGACCTCCATGGCCAGCCGCAGCAGCAGAGACTCAGAGAAGCCCATGGCCAGAGGGAACTGTCGGGCCAGCTGCCACACACAGTCCAGCAGCAGCACGAACACTGGAGCCTCCAGCCTCAGACGGGCGTGGGAGTAGGCTGAGTGGGCACAGCGCTGCTGGAACGGGTGACCTGCCTGTGGAAAGGGAGTACACACACACACATCAACAGATCAAAAAACACACACTCTGAGATAAAAACACACACACAGCTTCAGCTAGTATAGCTAGTTAGCCATTGAATGTACACAGGACTAATGTACACATTACCAGCTCTCAATCTACAGTATATGAGGGTTTGAAAATAGTTGTGACATAAGAGGTAGCGTGTGACTATTTTAGGGGTCTCACCAGTAGCCACTCCCTCTCTAGGAGGCCCAGGAAGCCGGCCAGTGTGCGTGTGTTGGGGTCCAGGATGAGCTGGGCCAAAGAGCTCACCAGAAGGGTGGTGTCTGTGCCCTCTGAGCCATGGACTAGAACAGAGTGGCCATCCCTGGCCAGAGCACCATAGAGGGTTACATAACATAGAACAATGTTACACGTAAACAGGATATTACACAATACAGGAAACAAAACAGCACATCAGCAATACAAAGCAAAACAACACTCATTATGACTCAGTGTAACACTATGCAGCACAGTGTTAAAATCAAATTTTCAAGGATTCTTTCAGAATGTAATGCGATCGGCATTTGATAGTGAGGTATTCCAGATCCGGAGAACAAAATGACTTGAGTTCCTGTAAGTTACCACAATCACACCACTGGTAGTTAATCATGAAACATACACAAGAGCCTTTCTTTTTCCCGGAGAGTTCTTTCTTCCTGTCCGCACGAGAACCCCGCTGGCTGTATGGACGGGGACAGTATATCCGGAGAGAGAGATGATTCCGTGAAACAGAGTATGTTACAAGTCCCCGATGTCTCTCTGGAAGGAGATCCTTGCCCTGAGCATGTTTATTGTCCAGGGATTGAACATTAGTGAGTAATATACTCGGAAGCGGTGGATGGTATGCACATCTCCTGAGTCGGACTAAAAGCCCACTCCGTATTCCTCTTCTCATTCGGGCGGCGTCTTACATGATGATGTATGATTATTTTGTAATTTTATTTATTTAACTAGGCAAGTCAGTTAAGAACAAATTCTTATTTACAATGACGGCCTAGGAACAGTGGGTTAACTGCCTTGTTCAGGGGCAAAACGACAGCTTTTTACCTTGTCAGCTCGGGTATTCGATGTACCAACCTTTCGGCTACTGGCCCAAAGCTCTAACCACTAGGCTACCTGCCGCCCCATTCTGAAAACATTACATTTAGGGTTATGAGAGTAGAGTGCAAATCTACCTCTCCACACACTCTGCCAGTAGGCCTGCTGTGGCCAGGGCAGTGTGGACGTGAGAGAGCCATTTGGAGTTCTCCAGCTTGCTGAGCCAGCGATCCACACTGTGGGAGTGATCCCCACAAGCCTCCACCAATTTTATCAGACTTTCCTGAAGCACCTTCCCCCTGGAGACACACACACACACAAATATAACTATTCAGTCAACAGGCATAGAGCTACAAAAAAGGTTTGGTTAAAGCAGAAACACCCTGGCAACTCAGACATACGTAGCCACAAACAAATGAAAAAAACTCACACACACACACACAACAGGCAAACACACAGACAGACACCTTTCCAGTTGACGGTGCAGTCTCTTCCAGCAACTGTAGCTAGATTTAGATTCAAACCCGCCCCCTGTCATCCTGGCCTGCTGAGCCTGTTGGTTGGAGCGGGTGTCAATGATGTAACCCAGCCCAGAGCCATCAATCACCGCCTGGAGGAGGAGTTCATCCTCTCTGCAGCGCTTCCTATTGGCTCCTGTCAGGGGTTGGCTGCTGCGCATGATGACCTGGGAAACACAATTTTGCTATTTGATAAAGAAGGGCTCCCGAGTGGCGCAGCGTTCTAAGGCACTGCATCTCAGTGCTAGAGGCGGCACTACAGACCCTGGTTTGATCCCGGGCTGTATCACAACCGGCCGTGATCGGGAGTCCCTTAAGGCGGTGCACAATTGGCCCAGCGTCGTCTGGGTTAGGGGAGGGTTTGGCTGGGGTAGGCCATCATTGTAAAATAAGAATTTGTTCTTAACTGACTTGCCTAGTTAAATAAATAAAACATTATTTTTTTTAAACCATCTAATGTCAAACAACATTAATTACTGTACATTGTAGTGACATAAAAGTATTTGTGTGTGTGAATAACTGCATATGTGTGGATCCATGCGTATCTCACCATGCCATTTTTCCTGTGGTAATAACAGAGGACAGGGAAGCGGCCCCCTTGTCTGAACTTGGCCACCTTCACCAATGTCTCATCGTCTATGGAGTGAGGGACAATAACAGCAGGGGGGTAGGAGGGACACACAGAGTAGTCCTTGTTCACATGACTCAGTCTCCACCTGTCCTGCTGCAGAGAAGGAGATACGATAGGAAGACACAACAACACAGATCAATAGGTACATACTGTTCACTGTTAAAAATAAGAGTGATTTGACGTTCTACAGTATAAAGAACCTTTTTGAGGGCCATATATGAAGCGAGCCATTGAACCCTTTTTGGTTTTAAATAGTATGATTTATTTTAACAGTGCCTACACCCACTATCTTGATTCTAATAGGGTCTCTTAACATAGCGATCCCCAGGCTATGTGTTTTAGAACTAGAGTAAATTCCCCATGACAAGGGTTCCACAGGAAGCTGACTATATAGATGAGCATGGATTCATGTCGTTTCTCACATGTATTGTTTACACAGTCATAATGCAGTAAGTGGAACCACATGTAATCGGCTGCAGGGCTGGTATTGTGGCCTCAGCAGGATTCATTTATCTGAATCTTGACCCCTCCGTTTGGTCTCCCCAGTGAAAAACCCATCAGCGTTACAGTTCTTGACACACACCGGTGCGCCTGGCACCTTCTACCATACTCCGTTCAAATGCACTTAAATCTTTTGTCTTTCCCATTCACCCTCTTGAATGGCACACATACACAATCCATGTCTGAATTGTCTCAAGGCTTAAAAATGATTCTTTAACTCATCTCCTCCCCTTCATCTACACTGATTGAAGTGGATTTAATAAGTGGCATCAATAACGGATCATAGCTTTCATCTGGATTCACCTGGTCAGTCTGTCATGGATGTTTTGTATAGTCTTAATGTTTGTGATGATTGGCTCTGATTGTTGCATTTACTCTAAAACGACTGGACATCTGTGTGTGGGTGTTTGTGCTGCACTCACTAGCTCCTCCATTTGAGCGTAGTTCTGTTCAGGCGATGAGAGGCCCCACTGGTCCTGCAGACTGAGTGTAAGCGGTCTGTAGAAGAATGGATACATATCGGACACAATGTCCAGAGAAGAGAGATGCTACAGAGAGAGAGGGAGAGAGAGGGAGAGCGGGGAGGGGGGGGGGGCAAAAAGTTTACGACTAGTCAAAACAAAAAGCAAAACACTAATTGTAATGTTGTTAAACATGTATGAATGTAATACTAGTTTTTACATGCTGGGTATGTATGTACAGCCTGTGTGTATTCTACCACCCTGCTACTGTACCTCAATGGAACGGGCAATGTTCAGGCACTCCTCCATGCCTGGAATGTCCAGCTGCAGAACACACAGGTCCTTACACTTGAGGGTGATTGTTCCAGAGGACCCGGAAGGCCTTCATATGAAATACACACACATCATTATAGGGCTTCTGTCTAACCCCACATATTACCCTCAACACTCCCTCTCAGGGTTCCATGATCTAGGCTGCCTCCCCTCCAAAAAAAAGCATTCAAAAAAGCAAGTCCAACCCAACCAGCTGGTGGGAGTGGAGATTCTCTCAGAGAAAGGATGAGGCCCGCATTTCCCCTCCATATCAACTCTTTGTCTGCACTACACCTCCAAATGAACTGTCTGAACCAGATTCATAACTGCAGTAAATGAGCACTGAAATTCCTGCATTTGGTTCTTCGCAGTTCATGACACAAAGCATATGGAGAGGTTTCAGTGATGGCATGTGAGACAGAGCTTGAGCTTAGGTGGGATTGGTTATTATTCCTGCAGCATCAGAATCCTGTTATTTTCGCACAGTGCTGCACAGGACATGGATAGCAGCACACTGCATAATGCACAAACACACAAACTCACACGCAAGGTGTCACACTTATGTCAAACCTTTGACTCTGGCCTGTACTAGAGAAGAGGCTGGAATAGCCCAACAGGTTTTCCACACTGGGCATGGTGAGAGAGAGACAGCGAGAAGGATGGAGGGAGAGAGACAGCAAGATGGGTTAGTGAGACATGTTTATCAACAGGCTACACAGGCACCCTGACCCAACACTGATGTAGGCTGGGAAAATGTTAACGTGTTAAACACTTTATTAGTAACTATTAGTTTCCCCAATGTGACAATTGGCTGTCAGCACATTGAAATATGGGGTTCAGGCAATATGGCAGCAGTTCTGTATAAGGCTATATGGTCCATCATTACACCTTTGAATATGACATTTAAATACTTTAGTGGAAAAAGCGGTCACCTATTGCCCTCACCCCACTTACCTTTTCTCTATGGCATCGATGTTTCTGAGAAGTAACAAGACCAGCCGCGAGCTGTCTCCATCTCTGTTAGAGAAGAGCAGGTGGTGGCCAGTGACGCATAACGTTCCTTGCATCGGTGGATGAAACGGCCGTCTCAGAACGACATCTTCAACGTTCGCGGTCTTTATGTGCTCTGAAAACTCCATCGCATCAGCGCAAGATGACAAGAAGCGCACGGAGATCCAAGTCGCGCGCGCCAGAAAAAGTCTTCGCAGCTTATTTCCTCTTCTGAAACTTGTTTAGGCTACTTATCTGAATTATTGAAATTATACCACTTATTCTTGTCCCATGGAAAAGGGGCGTGACACGGTCCAAATGTAGCTAGGCGAAGGGTTTGTTTGAAGATAATAACCTCTTCATAGCAGTTGTTTCCTTTCGTTTTCTCATTAACCCACCCTGCCTGTGGGGACACCTCTTTAAGCCATACTTGGCTGCTTTACAACCAGCCCTTAAAATGTGAAAACATCTTGTGGTTACAAAAGAAGGAAGTGAGCGTTTCCTGGAAGCAGTGGTGAAAGAACACAAAGTCAAAGATCCTATCTATAGAGGGGCAATTCATTTCAAAATGCCTATTAGTGTGTAGCCTAATATTGGGTTTGCATTTTGTTGATAATCTTGCCTAAAAAAGTTAATACAATTCATACTCGGTTCATATTCATACCCAGTTCATGATAAGATAATGGTATCGTCTGCATCTAGTCAGTCATTATAGCGTATCTACAGGGCCCTGGTACCTGCTGGCGCCTGAAGAACTGACAATCTGAAGACAACAAACCTCAAGACAGCAAACCTCACCACTAGACGATTGGAGTTGAGTATGTATAGAAATCACACGCTAGGTTTTTTGAGTGAAATCAGCTGCTGACTGATTTCTGTCTCTTTCAAGCTGTTGTTGAACCGCCCCAGACTAGTTCGTTTACATTACTCATTGATTTGATATGATTTAGTAGCCTCGGCTTCCAACCAGGTAGATGCTACTTCTCTAGTAACTTCAGGTCACTAACCTAAAGCAAGACACTTTATTGGTCAATGTTTGTGAATACCCGTCTCATTTCCTGTGTGTGACCTATATCAATCATCTGGAGATCAAGTAATAGGTGAGTAAATGTTTACACACATATTGTCGAAAACATGCAGCAAATTGCTATCCCATCCATCTTTCCAGCCAATTACTGGGTATTATTGGGCAATTGACCAGAAGTGTGTTCGAAAATTACCACTAGATGGAGGCATTGCCTCAAATTAAGACATTCCAATCATTATTTCTCAGGAGTTTGTCACCAAGACCATTAACTAATTACATGATGTTTGTGTACCTGTACCTGCTCTATTAAACATGGAATGGCTACACCACAATATTATCTGATCAAATCTAATCAAATAACATATTTTAATTACAAACATAAACCCTAAATGTATCGAGGAGCCATCTTAAAGAGATTCTCAGGTACTTTTGTATACTTTTTAGCCAGTAGTTCTGAAAGTAGCACTCAGGATACAAAAGTAGTCCTGGAAATTGCATACTCTGTCACATATGTGCAGATATGTGCACCAGGTCATTGCGCTCACTCTCTTTCTCTCTCTGCTGTGTCCACTGAGCCGTTGGGCCCACACGGCAACCTTATTGGATAACACTGGACAGGCCTCTCCTAGCTTTCACTGAAATGTGAGGGGCTGAAGCTCATTGGCAAGAACTGGAATTGCTAGGGGCTGGCCCAGGTTGTGGGAAATGTAGGGAAAACAGCTTCAAGATAACAATTGCTTTCAAGCTAGGGATTTTGTGGCTAATTGAAGTAAGACAGTAAGTCTGCTCATAGATAATGCATTTATGAACTACACATCCAGCTCAAAGCGGGAGGTTTCAAAAATAACTTTTTAGTCGCCAAAGTACAGGAGCATGTCTTTAACATAATACGTTTAAGAGATATGGCTAAATCAATTTCATCCCATTGCCATTTTAGTGTTTAAGGAATTTAGGGGATGAAATTACACAAAACCTTTGAACCATTGACATATCAAATCATTGCATTCCAATGTTAAAAGCGGCACATGAGTGCTGCCGTAAGTGGACACAGCAAACTATTTATTTCACCTTAGTGTGGTCAGGTGGATAACATGAGGGAGGCTACTTGCATGAACTACACCTCTTCTCCATAATGGATATGGGAGGCCACTTCTGCTTCTCCTTATCATTCTATAAATAAGGATCACCAGTACACTCCAATCTAGAACTGGCAAGCCCAGTGACAGAACACTTCATGTGCTTCAAGAGGCATCGTGCTCTGTGAATAACTAATTCCTACTTTTTTGCGGCCTCTGAAATGTCTTTTTACGCATATCCTTTTTAAACGTCTAGAGCACTTGCAATGGATTTTAAAGAGCTGGGAGGTGAGGATAACCCCGACGGAGATACTGAGGGAGAAGCTGAGGATTTGAACAATGTGAAAGCACTTACCGAAAAACTAAAGTTACAAACCCGCAGACCATCATACTTTGAATGGCAGGAGCGCTTGCAGAGCCAACCATGGAAGGAGAACCCAAATGGTTCAAAAAATGGCCAAGAGACTGCAGAGAAATATGTGCTCTTGCCTGAAATTACGCGGGATGAGAACTCAGATCTAACCATCCGCAACATCTGTGGCTTCGATACCATTAATGACGCGTTGGAATTTCTTAGGAAAGAGTTGGTGAGCACACATTTTCTGAATGCCGAAATTCAACATAATTACCCTTTTTTCTCCACCTCTGACACGGTTATTTGTACATGGACATGTTAGAAATTAATTAGGCTACACTATCTCTGCATTTCCTAGATATGTAGAATACAACGAAAATATTATAGTACATATGAATAAGCAGTGGTGTGATGTACTTATTAAGTAAAAATACTTAAAAGTACTGCTTAAGTCGTTTTTTGGAGTATCTGTACTTTACTTTACTATTTATATTTTTGACAACTTTTACTTTTACTCCCCAACATTCCTAAAGAAAATAATGTACTTTTTACTCCAAACATTTTCCCTGACACCTAAAAGTACTTATTACATTTAGAATGCTCAACCAGGACAGAATTAGTGCACTCTATTAATATAACACTTTGTCATCCCTACTGCCTCTGATCTGGCGGACTCACGAAACACAAATCCTGTGGTTGTAAATGATGTCTGAGTGTTGGTGTGCCCAAGGCTGTCCGTAATTAAAAATATTAAGAAAATCGTGCCGCCTGGTTTGCTTAAAATAAGGAATTGGATGTATAGCAATTACTTTTACTTTGTACTTTTACTCAAGTATGACGATTTAATACTTTTTCTTCCACTGTACTTAAGTACAATTAAAACCAGATACTTTTAGACTTTTACTCAAGTATGACATTTTAGTACTTTTTTCACCACTGTGAATAAGACGCAGTGCAACTATTTGGCAAACGTAATTACCAGGTAGTTATACTGGTTTGGTTTGGCATCCTCATGACGCACATGAAACAGAGCGTAGAGTCTCTGTGCCAGATGCCACTGTTGCGTGATGGAGAGATTTATGGGAAATAATCGTGCTTTCACTGTTTAATTTTGCTTGAATGCCTGTCTGATTAGAGCATGACTTTGTGCTATCTTTGCATCCAAAATAATGCAAACATGCTAAAACAATAGGGACCTTGTGTTAATTTCAGAGCTGACAAATCCCCAAATAGAAAGGCAAAGTATTTTTTCACATAGATCATGTGTCAGTATCATTACACATCAATGGCACCCACTAAATGCAAAAACCTAATCCAGGGGTCCGATTGCTAGAATTGTATATTTGATGACTGATTTCTCCCCATTCTCTCTCATCTCTCTCCTTTCCGCCTGCCATCCTCAGGTGGAGATGCGGTTCCAAGACAACCGTCTGGCTCGGCAGCTGATCCGCCTGCGTGTGGAGATCCACCGGCTGAAGGTGGAGCAGGTGTGTCACCGCCACAAGGAGATGCTGGACGACGCCACCTACGAGCTGAAGGAGTGTGGCGAGGAGTCTGACCTGCTCTGTGACATCCCCATGAAGGCTGCCTTCGCCCTCTCCACCCCCCTCAAACACCTTGGCCTCACCAAGATGAACATTAACTTCCGACGCTTCTCCCTCTGTTAAAACATATTCCACCCTGTGAGGATGGATTTACTGTATTAACACCTCTGTCTAATCTACGCAGGGTAATCAGGGGTGTTTCACTGCAACGGTTTCTGTTATTACACGAGAGGGAAGATGAATGGCTGGAAGAGTGTGCAGACAGTAATTAGCCAAGTGGGAGGAAATGGAAATGACTCCTTTGATTCGTGCCCCAGCCCTGACTTGAGAGAGATAGATACAGGCCTCCATAGTAAAGCCCTGTAAGGGCAAAACACAAACCCATCGCATTGCAGCACCTTTCTACTGTACCTCAGGGAAGGTGCTGACTGATAGGTCAGAGTAGACAGGGAAGATAGTGATGAGGTGTGGATCTGGGATGGAGTTGGTGCGAGTCTGGATCGCCATGGTGTCAGATCAGTTGCACTGTACAAAGGCAATAGTTAAGATGACCCTCTGATAGAATGAATAAGACTGCCATGATGGTGAACACAACTGTAACTAGAGATGTCTCTTGAGAGTTGCAAAGGGGAATTGTCTTTCTTTAGATGAAGAAAAATCTATCACAGCGCTAACACTCACTAACTTGAGTTCCATACTGTAACCCCAGCCCAGGAGGAAGTATATATAAGACACTAGTCACATCACTAGGGACATGTTCCCAAACCCTGTTGAAGGCCAGGCCCCCCCACCTCTGTGTTGGCAGAGTCCCAGACAGCAGTCCACAGGAAGCTGGAGGTTACGTTCCAGCATTCTTTCACCTCTTTAGAGACCAAAAACAACAAGGACCTCCATGGGGTCATGGCTTCAATGATATGACATAATTGGAGGCTATGTCCTATGTACTCCATGCATTTTATTTTCCATTAGATGAAGACAGATCACAGTCCAATGTGACAATGTTGTGTCAGATTATCAGGGTTGAGTTTAGATGTGTTTAAAGATATTGTTCTCAGGAAGAGAGGTAGGAGGAGAAACTGAAAGTATCTTTGGGGAAATTAAGAGGGAGTTCATTTTGAACAAGATTTGGTGGGTTTTTATCGATATTTGCTGAATATTACCCAACAAAGTTTAAAATTTAAAAAGTTAAAAACTTTGTTACAAAGTTGTAATACATCAAAATGTAGATTTGTAAGTGCCTTATGTACAGAGTTTTCACCTATATAATGCAGGAATATGTTATGGTTATCATTTAATCTATGAGGGAAATATAAATGATTGGAGACAGAGCTGTTCTTTCAAGATGCTTGTTGTTAAAAGTTTTTTGTTAGCTATTAACTTACAAATAAAAAGGGAACAAACTTGAAATTGAAAATAATGTTTTTTTTGTTGTTGTCTGTCAGTCTGTCTATCCATTAGAGAACTGGGTAAATGACCTCTGTCATTACCTGTGACCTCACTGAGTGCTCATTTAGCTGTAACCTTTCACATCCTGAAATTCCATTAATACATCAGGCATTCATCTTTTTAAAATGACGTGGTGTAGGCTAAACTTCTCAGAAAAACCCTTAAAGGTCCAATGCAGCCATTCTTTATCTCAATATCAAATCATTTTTGGGTAACAAATAAGTAACAATTGGTAGAGCCCCACCAGCCAAACCCTCCCCTAACCCGGACGACGCTCTCCTAACCCGGACGACGCTCTCCTAACCCCTAACCCGGACGACGCTCTCTGTGCGCCGTCCTATGAGGCCACTCAGGAGGTCTTTTCAAACAGTTCTTACACCATGAGGGCAGTTGTCATAATTTTCACAATTTCACAGTATTATTCCAACCTCATAGTGTGAAAACATAACTAAAACACAGAAAAATCACATTTTTGACTGCACTGGGCCTTTATGGGGTACAAGAATAAATTGATGAGTTCATAACCATGTCAAGTTGTTTTCAATTATTGTACAAAATGGGTACATATACAAGATGTGTGAACTAGACGTGATATACTAGTTTATGAGATGACCTCATGTATGATGTGAGAGAGAGAGAGAAAAAGAGAGAACCAGGCCAATTGGAACCATTGTAATGAACGACAGGATAAATACAGGGTACACAGGGTCTCAGGTAGTACCTTAAGGCCTGGTCCTTCATTGGATATCCTCATGTCATTTCCTGTGTAATGTGGTTTCTATTCCTAGTGTCTCTCACCTATGCTGTTACCATTTTTCATAAAGTTCGACTGCCCTGCAATTAAGAAGGTTTTCTCTGTCCTCACTCCGCTCACATGTACTGTTAATCAACTAATAAACTGATAGCCCAAAGTACGTTATATCTATGACTGTTTCAGCATTTTTTTAAATCCTCCAGGCTAGGGTAGGCTCTACTCAAGTTCATTTTCTTTGTCTGCAATCAAATACATGCAGTTTTAACTCCCTCAAGTAACTATAGTGACACTGCATTGTGTGTCTGTAGGGAAGACAAATGTAATTTCTATCTATGTCTGTAGATTAGTTATGATACATAGAATATTCTCACAGTGCAGCTTGTGAAATATTGTAGTGTTTACTGACTTTATTGTCCCCTTAGGGAAATTATGTTAGTGGCATTATCTACACGTGATGGTTGTGTGCAATAAAATGTGAACACCACACAACTCAATGTAAAGTTTAATATTGCAAACTGCAGGCCAGCCCACTGGTCTTACTGACAAATAATACATAAGACTATGCAATATTACTATTTTAACCAGACATTCAAAAATTATACATACTGTACATTTTCAGTAAAACAAAGATAGGGTGACAGTAGCTTACCACCCCTATGATTTAATGGAGCAGATCAGGAAGCTTATGAGAAACAAAAAACATAGCACAAAGCATTGTTTAGTTTTGAGAATAGAGGTAAACTCATCCACTCATCAGCAGCCAGATAACACATGTATTATAGAGAAAAGCACTAAAGTGACAGGGTTGGAAAATGGGTTTTACTGCACCTAGATAGTTATCTCAATGAGCCTGCGTAAGAGATGTGATTTCAAACCCACGTTACGAATAAGTGACAATAATCTGTAGTAGAAAATAGAAGAGGAATCCCCCTGACTTAGACAGATGCTAATTGCTGAATAGCTTTTCATTTTCCGTCAATAGTTTTCACTCATTGTAGCTGCAATCACTGTGAATGTCATGAGATTTGAGCCAAGAGAATCACTTCACCAAGGTGAGGGCCTTACAATAGATTCTGTTCTGTGCCTGCAGAATTTTATTTATATGGGGATAGTTGAGACATAAAGACAGAAATGTGTGGCATGTGCTTCTCCTAAAGAGGTTCCCTCAGAGTTCTGAGTAAGGGTTAATCAGTTCACTTAAAATGCACTTCAAAAGAAATGCATTAAAACCTTAGACTACCTGCAGGTATTGGATTATGTTTGTGACACCAACATTACTTATCTGATTAGACGTTTACACTGAATTAGCCTTGTTGCAGACCAGGCTTCCTGAAAACGGGAAGCCTGGTGAAGATTATTTTGCTTCTTCTTCTTCTTTGGAGTTTAACGGAGGTTGTCATCCAATATGTTGCATTACCGGCCCCAACTGGACTATAATATAAATCCATTATACTTTGTGATACAAAATGGGGGAAAAAGAAAACACCCTTCCAACTAACCCTACACTATTTAAAAACCCACTACCCCATTCCACTACTTTGATCCTATCAAATCTTGTATACCCAAATACTTCTCTGCAGATGCCACCACATCTATTTTCTCTGATTTACGTTGCATTTATGTGGTACAGTGGATAACCATTGCTATGAACACTAAGAAGCCAACCTTACTGAAGCATATATCACTCGTTGGCCTCTCCCTCTGTGCTGACACAGATCTACTACTCACAGGGATCCTGTCAGGATCCGTCCCCCTTGACCCACCTTCCTCTACTTTCTTCACTGCCACAGCATACGGCACTTTCTTCACAACTCTGACTCTAGCCACCTCAACCTGCCTCTCTCGCACCGGACACTTCTGATCCCCAGCAACATGGGCACCCCTACAGATGACACACACAACTTTATCCACCGAAATTACACAATCTTCTATCCCATGCCCTGCTGCACCCTTCCCACATCTTGGAATCTCCCTCCTACAAGGTTCTGAGCTCTTCACCACACCTTCCACCTCACTTAACTCACCCTCATTCACTTCCATTTCCCCTACAAAACTCGGTCGGGTGCAGGGTTTACTCTGTTTTGCACTTGACACCAATCTTCTTCGATACCACATCTCCATTTTTATTGCCTTCTTCCTGAAATTCAAAACGATCTAATGTAATCTATTACAAAAATAAAGCAAACTGGATGGAATATAGAGAAAAATGCACAAAATTCTTCCTGAATCTCCAATACAGGAACGCTAACAAAAAGAATTTGCAGAAACTCGTTACTGAAGACGGAGTCATCTATGATTCTCTGAATGATAATTTAAAAGAGGAAGCTAATTGTTTTAGGCAGATGTTCTCTTTTCCGTCTCATCCTTTCCCCCTGAATGAAGATTATGGAAAGGAATTCTTTCCAAATAATATCAAAAATGGAAAATTAACCAATGTACAGAAAGATCAGTGCGAAGGCCAAATTACAGAGGAATAACTTTTTGAGGCTATTAAATCCTTTCAGTCTGTAAAAACTCCAGGGCTTGATAGCATACAGGTAGGGGTATATAAAGTATTTTTTTATATACTAAAATCTCCATTGTTAGATTGTTTTAACTACTCCTATAGAAATGGTAGTCTGTCAGGTACTCAGCAGGAAGGTCTGAGTTCTCTATTATTAAAACAAGACCCAGATGGCAAATATAAAGACCCAGTCTATCTAAAAAACTGGAGGACCCTTACACTTCAATGTTGTGATGCAAAAATACGAGCAAAATGCATAGCACTCAGAATTAAAAGGGTTTTACCAGGTATTGTTCATCCTGACCCGACAGGTTTTTTACATGGACGATACATTGGAGATAATATATGACAACTACTAGAAATAATAGAACATCATGAAACATATAAGAAGCCAGGAATGGTATTTATAGCCGATTTTGATAAGGCATTTGATAAAGTAAGACTGGATTTTATTTATAAAATGCCTGGATTTTTTCAATTTCGGTAATTCTATTATAAAATGGGTAAAAATAATGTATAGCAACCCCAGGTGTAAAATAGTAAATAACGGCTACTCCTCAAAGTTTTGAATTGTCAAGAGGAGTTAAACAAGGGTGTCCGCTGTCACCATATCTATTCGTTATGGCCATCGAAATGCTAGCTATTAAAATCAGATCCAATAACCACATTAGAGGATTAGAAATCCAAGGCTTAAAAACAAAGGTGTCCATGTATGCCGATGACACAAGTTTTATATTAAGACCGTAAACTAGATCCCTGCAATGTCTCATTGAAGATCTAGATAACTTTTCTGTACTCTCTGGACTAAAACCTAATTATGATTAGTGTACAATATTACGTATTGGATCCTTAAAAAATACAACTTTTACATTAACCTGCAGTTTACCTATAAAATGGGCTGACGGTGAAGTAGCATACTTGGTATTCATATCACAAAAGATATAAGCTCTCCACAATGAATTTCAATAGAAAACTGCAAGATCCTGCAAACATGGAGAGGTAAATACCTGTCTATTTATGGAAAAATTGCTGTGATTAACTCCTTAGTCATATCTCAGTTTACTCACTTACTTATGGCGCTGCCTACTCCTGATAATTAGTTTTTCAAATCATGAGCAAATCTGGGATGCTAAACCAGACAAAATAAAATGTGCCTATCTATATAATGAATATGAATTGGGTGGGTTGAGATTATTAAATATGAAAGCACTAAACCTCTCTGTAAAAGCTTTTAATTTAATGTTCAAATTTGAGTTTGTATGTTGTAGTGTATCATGACAACTTCAACTATAACGAATACATTCTCTATTGATCTTCACTTGACAAGGAAAGGGTTGCATATAGCTCAGGTTAATGTATGTAGCCTTCCTAACAAAATACATGAGGTTTTTAACTTGGTCAAGATAAATAATATTCATATTTTGGCCTTGACCGAAACGCATTTAGATGCATCTGTAAATGATGGGCAAATTAACATTCATGGATATAGTCTACTTAGAAGGGACAGGAATAGGAATGGTGGGGGTGTAGCACTGTATATTCAGAATCAGATACCTTTTAAGAGGAGGGATGACCTTAATGTATGTCAAGTAGAGGCACTATGGGCTCAAGTACATCTGCCTCACCAGGCAGCCATATTGGTGGGATGTGTGTACAGACCTCCTAGCTCTAAGGTGTCCTATTTGGATGACTTATGCACTGGGTTTGACAAGGCCACAGATAGCAACAGAGATGTATTTATCTTGGGTGATTTTAATATAAATTGGAAGGATCACAATAATTTGAATAGAACAAAATTGATGAGATATGCTATGAACTGTGGTTTGAAACAAATGGTTAATGATACTACTAGATCATCAATTAAGTTGGGTCATCGTTCAGACACATGCATTGATCTGATTTTCTGTAATATACCATCGCAATGCTTAAAAGCCAGATCAATGCCAGTGGGCTGGACAGACCATAATATTGTGACCGTAACCATGAACACCAAGGTTCCAAAGAAACCCCCTAGGATTGTGGTCAAGAGAAATTTTAAAACATTTAATTATGAGCTATTTCTAAATGATTTGGCTGCTGTACCCTGGGAGCTGATTTATCTAGAGGATGATTTAAATCACGCTACAGAATGTTTTATTGATTTGCTCACTGAGGTTATGGACCATCATGCCCCTATAAGAAAGAGTACAGTTGGTGCACGTCCATCTCCATGGATTGATGATGAACTGGGTGAGGCTTTTTCTCAAAGAAATATGTTAAAAGTCTTAGCAGCCAAGTCAAAACTAGAAATTGATGAACAGAATTATAGAACATTTCGTAATTATGTAGTTAAATTGAATCGAAGGAAAAAAAAGTTATTTTTCAACAATGCTTTTATTGATTGTAAAAATGATTCTAAAAAGGTATGGAATACAGTTAAGGGTTTACTTGGTACATCTATCTCATCATGCCCATCTAGTGTGGAGGTTGACGGGAGAATAATAACAAAACCAGTTGATATTGCCAATCATTTTGCAGATTTTTTCACAAAGAAAATTAATTTACTGAGCAACAATGTAAACATACATTCTTCCAAACAAGCTATTGTCCAATGGATTGATGATCATATTATGAGCAACAAGATCTGCTCTTTTAGTCTGCAAACGGTGTCAGTGGAGGAGGTGTTAAACCTTTTGAAGTCATTACCTGATGGGAAATCTACAGGTTATGATCTTATGGACAATTTTTTGCTTCGCTGTGCTGCTCCCCAGATTGCAGTTCCACTGAGATACATATTTAATTGGTCACTGGAAAAGGGGATGTTTGCAAATGTATGGAAGCATGCTAAACTTTGTCCTATTCCAAAAGACTGCAAAGAACCCGCTACTCCTGCCAATAGTCGACCAATTAGTCTACTCCCTACACTCAGTAAGATATTGGAGGGTATTGTGAGTAGACAAATATGGGAGTACATGGAAAATAATGATCTGATTACAGCCAATCAGCATGCTTATCGCAAAAATCATTCCACTACCACTGCATTGGTTGACATGACTGACCAGTGGCTCAATGCTATGGATAATGGCAAGTTTGTGGGGGTACTATTTTTAGATTTCAGTGCAGCATTTGATTTAGTGGATCATGAGATAATTTTGACAAAATTAATGCATTATGGTTTTAAGGGGGTAGCATTGAATTGGGTACAGTCATATCTAACTGACAGGAAACAGTCCACCTATATCAATGGTTCATTTTCTTCCCCTCATGCTTTAAACTGTGGAATACCGCAGGGCAGCTGCCTTGGGCCACTTCTTTATTTAATATATACCAACGACCTTTCCTATGCCCTAGCTGAAACTCAAGCTACTGTATTTGCAGATGATACTACAATTTATGCAGCAGGACAATCGGTTCAACAGGTACAGCAAGCTTTAAAAGTAGATTTGGAGAATATTAGGGAGTGGGTTTGCCAGAATAAACTTGTTTTAAACACCAAGAAAACCAAAGTTATGTTGGTCTGTTCCACTAGGAAAAGGCCAAAACAGCATGGGATACAATTAAGTATGGGAGGAGTACAAATTGAAGAAGTGGCAGAAACCAAACTATTAGGAGTGCAGCTAGACAACTGCTTATCATGGTCATCTCAAATAACTAATCTATGTAAAAAAATTATTAAAACAGCATGCATAATCAGAAGGATAGCTAAATATTTACCAGGAAAAATTCTTAAGCAAATAACACAAGCTTTAATTGAGAGTCAAGTGAACTACTGTTCTGTGGTCTGGGGAAATGCATCATCAAGTGAAGTTAGGAGGCTGCAGATTGCACAGAACAAAGCAGCAAGGATTGTTTTACGGTGGAGATATGGTTTTTCTGTTGCAGTCATACGCAATGTTCTTGGTTGGTCATCAATCAACAAGATAATTGAAAAAAACATGCTTATTTTATTTCATAATATACATCATTTAAAACGGCCAAGTACAATTCACAACGGCAATCAGTTGGTAAGAGACAGACATTCCGTAAATACTAGGAATAGATTGTCCACCATCTATGCGTTATCCAGACAGAAAAAAGAAATAGGCAAAAGAACATTTTGATTTAGAGCAATAAAGAAATGGAATAAATTAACTGAGCAAACCAGAAACCTTTCAATATATACATTTAAACATTATTTTAAAACAATTTAAATATAATACACAGAAATGTTGTGGGATTACAGTAGATGAAGAATTCATATTTTTTAGATTGATTATTTATTTTTATTACGTTAGTATATTATGTATGTTTGTAATAGTGTGTTATATGTGAAAATGTGTTCGTATATAAATTGTATTTTAATATTTAAGGACTCTTGGAAGATTAGTCCAAATGGGGACTAAAAGAGATCCAAATAAAATAAAATAAAATCAAATCAAAAGCTTCACTCATTCAAAAGTTTTATTTGAACCCTAAATTGTTCTCAAGTAGATTACTAAGAAAAGCTTAAGTTTTAAAATGGCCTTTTTGCCTTTGTGCAGATTGCCATGTCTCATTTTCGATTAATTGAAAATGATGCTTTTTTTCAAGGTATCCTTCTTTTTCAAACAAGCATTGCAGAGCTGGCTACAATTTCAATTTCATCCCCCTGAAAAGATAGAACAAATAGTACAACAAATAATATGGCTGATCTCAAATGTGCTGGTTGATAAAATACTTCTATTTATGGAAAAGATGTTTGAAAAGGGTATTTTGTTCTTAAATTATATTGTAAATTTGAATGGTAGAGTTATGTCCTTCATGGAGTTATCAGAATTGTATAGGAAGGTTTGCTCAATCCAAGAGTACAATCAATTGATTACAGCATTACCCTAAAAATGGAGGAGGCAGGTGGCAGTGGGAGGAGGTAGGGAACTGGTCTGTCTGCCCAATATAAAGGATCAAAACTGGCGGAGGAATAAAAATAGCATAAATAGGAAAGTATACCAGTTTCATTTCAGGACCAGGATGTTGACAACTGTGCCATACAGATTGCAAAATAGTTGCGAAGAGATTTTTGATG
Organism: Salmo trutta; assembly: GCF_901001165.1. NCBI lineage: Eukaryota > Metazoa > Chordata > Actinopteri > Salmoniformes > Salmonidae > Salmo > Salmo trutta. Next base: position 24,364,515 of record NC_042989.1, read on the forward strand.
TACAGATTCCATGGTACAGGGTGTATGAGTTGATATATAAAAGAACGCAAGATTCAAGACTTCGTGCTTTTCAGCTAAAATTATTATATAGAATTCTTGCCACCAACAAAATGTTGAATATTTGTAGCATAAAATCATTGAAGATCTGCAGATTTTGTTGTGAGGATACAGAATCAATAGTCCATTTATTTTGGTATTGCCCTCAGGTAGCCAGTTTCTGGTCTCAGGTTCAGGAATGGCTGAAAATGCATAGCATTGATCTAAAATGGACCCTAGAAATAGTACTGTTAGGAGATCTGGAGAGACCGGGTCAGTCAATTACTAATATACTAATACTCTAGTAAAAGTATTTGTCTTCAACTCGCAATCTGTGGATTCTATTCGATTAGATAGATTGAAATTGTACGTTAAACATCACAGCATAGTTGAAAGATATGTGTTGCGTAGAAACCCGAAGTGGGTGACCAGCAGATAGATGGGATGGGCTGAGGGAAGCTGAGGGTTGGGATGTGGAATTGGAGACAAGTGGGAGTGGAGTTGCTGTGTGAGAGATAGAATGATAGTCAAAGATAAAAGTTACAAAAAATAAATACAAAAAGACAAAATAAAACATAATAAAAAGTACATTTGAATGACACTAAGTGGCAGTGTTTTAACAACTAATGCCGGTTTGCTTGAGGCTGATGCCATGCAGGTGTTTGTACACATGCATATACACACACTCTCATTCAAATAAACGCATACAAAAACACACATGTAATAGTGCCAGACATGCACACAAACATATACAGTTGGCATTGCTGTTATGATTTTAGTTGTCCTTGATGGCCTTTGTTCTAAATGTATTATTTATTTATTTATTTTTAGTATTTTTGCATTGTTATTTGCTGTTTTCTTCTGTCTTTTCCTTTTTTCTCTTTAGTTCAATCTCTTGGTTGTTGGTGCATTGGGGGGTTCTTGGGGGTGGGGAATGGAATTAATTGCATTTTTTATTTTTCTACCTGGGGGGACTGTGGGAGGGCTCTCGAATGGTTGAGGGACAGCTATTGGGAACTGTGGGGGGATCTTGGAGGGTTCGGGTTCACGTTTTTTTGGCCTGGTGGTAGATCGGTCAACATGCCCTTGAGCAGGGCATTGACCCTGGATGCTTCTGTGTGTCGCTCTGAATGGGAATCTGTTGGATGACTGATGTGATGTGGTTGTTGAGCGGCTTCACTGCAAGTATATTGTATGTTTCAAATATTCAATAATTATTTTTAAAAAATCATTTCAAAATAAATAAAAATATTCCTCTTCTCCCGACTTTGCATGCAACCCGGAAGCATCCCGTCGTAACGCCATCTCCTATCGTCCTGCTCACCTCAGAAACGTGTCTTCTCTGGCCGCCAACATTTTAAGAGCATGAGAAGTGGCCACACACAGAAAAACAACCCTCAAACTCAACTGTGTTCTACTCCCTTTGTGCTGGAAAAACCTTCAGCTCTTTCTTGGTATACAGCTCAACCACAGCTCAACACCAGATCTCCAAATGCAGGATCCCTGCATATTAATCCTGGGGAAGGTCCATGGCAGAAATCAGCTGAAGTGGGGACCTCAGCAATCTACACACAATACCCTATAACGACAAAGCGAAAACAGGTTTTTAGAAAACAAGATAATGGAAATACCTTATTTACGTAAGTATTCAGTCCCTTTGCTATGAGACTCGAAATTGAGCTCAAGTGCATCCTGTTTCTATTGATCATTCTTGAGATGTTTCTACAACTTGATTGGAGTCCACCTGTGGTAAATTCAATTGATTGGACATGATTTGGAAAGGCACACACCTGTCTATATAAGGTCCCACAGTTGACAGTGCATGTCAGAGCAAAAACCAAACCACGAGGTTGAAGGAATTGTCCGTAGAGCTCTGAGACAGGATTGTGTCCAGGCACAGATCTGGGGAAGGGTACCAAAACATTTGTGCAGCATTGAAGGTCCCCAAGAACACAGTGGACTCCATCATTCTTAAATAGAAGAAGTTTTGGAACAAATAAGACTCTTGCTAGAGCTGGCCGCCCGGCCAAACTAAGCAATCGGGGGAGAAGGGTTTTGGTCAGGGAGGTGACCAAGAACCCAATGGTCACTCTGACAGAGCTCTAGAGTTCCTCTGTGGAGATGGGAGAACCTTCTAATAGGACAACTATCTCTGCAGCACTCCACCAATCAGGCCTTTATGGCAGAGTGGCCAGACGGAAGCCACTCCTCAGTAAAAGGAACATGACAGCCCGCTTGGAGTTTGCCTAAAGGCACCTAAAGACTCAGACCATGAGAATCAATATTCTCTGGTCTGATGAAACCAAGATTGAACTCTTTGGACTAAATCCCAAGTGTCACCTCTGGTGGAAACGTGACCCCATCCCTACAGTCAAGCATGGTGGTGGCAGCATCATGCTGTAGGGATGTTTTTCAGCGGCAGGGACTGGGAGAGTAGTCAGGATCGAGAGAAAGATGAACGGAGCAAAGTACAGAGAGATCCTTGATGAAAACCTGCTCCATAGCGCTCAGGACCTCAGACTGGGGCGAAGGTTTACCTTCCAATAGCTGTGCAGCAAAGCTTCCCATCCAACCTGACAGAGCTTGAGAGGATCTGCAGAGAAGAATAGGAGAAACTCCCCATATATAGGTGTGCCAAGCTTGTAACATCATGCCCAAGAAGACTCGAGGCTGAAATCGCTACCAAAGGTGCTTCAACAAAGTACTGAGCAAAGGGTATGAATACTTATGTAAATATATATTTTATATATATTTTCAAAAATGTCTAAAAAACAGTTTTTGCTTTGTCATTATGGGGTATTGCGTGTAGTTTGAGGAAGGATTTAAAAAAAATCCATTTTAGGATAAGGCTGCAACATAATAAAATTTGGAAAAAGTCAAGGGGTCTGAATACTTTCCGAATGCACTGTATATAAACTCCCAGTAATGTATTGGGTAAAACCCCAATGTTTCGGCATCACTGTGCCTTCTACAAAGTAAAACTATAAAACATTGTTTTCTGGATACATAATACAATTTCTGACACACACTCATGCTTATTATTAATGGAAAAAGTCTTCAATTGAGTGGTTTAATATGTGAGAATCACCTGTGGCAGTCAAGTTGCACATATTTCAGTGCACTTCCTGTACATGTTTGGGCTGACTTCTGTACATGCTCTAGAGTCTAAAGCTGCAGCCTGCCGCTACAACAAAGAGCTATGTGGTCCACAGCGTTGACAACGTTCCCTCACAGAGGCACAGAAGTGAGACCAGAGAGAGGAACTGGGGACCAATGACTCATTTGGCAATTACAACTAAATGTTGATGACACAAATTTTCCCATAATAACGGTCTCATTGCGATACACAGAAGATCTGAATCAAAATGTCTATCGACTGCCTGAGATTCTCCTTTACCAAGACCTTACCCAATTCCCGAATGGCGCCGCGATCTAAGGCACTGCATCTCAGTGCTAGCGGGGTCACTACAGACCCTAGTTTGATTCCAGGCTGTATCACAACAAGCCGTAATTGGGAGTTCCATAGGGCGGCACACAATTGGCCCAGCGTCATCCGGGTTAGGGGTTGGCCGGGGTAGGCCATATATATATTTATTTATATATATATTGGACCCATCCACCCCCCCCCCCTCTTCGGAGGACAAAAATAAACTTCTTTTTTTTAACTGTTTTTTATTTTGTTGTTACATGTAAATTATACACACATTTTACATACATGCCACTTTTCTTTTCTCTTTTTTTTACAGTAGTTACATAGCAAGAATAAAGTAATTTGATATTTTATTTTTATTGATCTAGATAGATATTACTTATACATTATACATCATGTTTTCAGTCATAATTAATATAGAGCATTCACAAGTATTCACACACTAGGAGAGAGGTACTGTCTTGACCCATTTACAGAGGAGCCCAATGTTCCCTGTGTAACACACAGCTGCATGGGTAGCACCTGTCAGAGCCACTGCAGAACAACCCTCAACCTTTCAACGACAGGAAGCCCTTTGGGCTGCTATATCTCCACGGAGGTGTGTGTGCACGTGTGTGTATGTGTATGTGTGTGTCTGTGTGTGTGTGTGTGTGTGTGTGTGTGTGTGTGTGTGTGTGTGTGTGTGTGTGTGTGTGTGTGTGTCTGTGTCTGTGTGTGTGGGTGTGCGAGTGTACGTTTGGATGGCAATGCATGAGTGAGTGATGAGATCTTCAAATATAAAACTCCCTGCCTGAAAAACTCACTCAACATCCTATTGATTCTTATGTTCTTTCCAAAAGTAGTGTTATATTTTTAGTTGCTGTTTTTGATAGGATTACTAGATATCTAAATCATGGATAAAGCTGCTCTGGCTGTAGACCAGTGAAATCGCTGACACCCTGTTGAAGAGCACATTGGGGAAGTTTCATGAGGTACGTCTTTAACCTGATGTGCTATATAATGCACTCATCTATATTGGTGTGTTCTCCCATTGAAAGCGTCATTTATCAGGATGATTGTACAACAATGTATACACTTGTCTTCTACAGTAAATGAGCAGTCAGAAATGTTTAGGCTATATTCAATATTGAGAAGATGTTAACTGTACTGAAAAAAACAACATTTGGCTTGGCTTAAAAGGTCATACAAAACAACAGGGGAAAACCGGTCACTTAAGTTAAAACATCTGGTTTGGTGAACGCAATTCTTCTGGTTATTATGCTTTTATAACAAGTTGACACACAATTGTTTAGGGTTTTTGTTTGTCAGGGACGGATCTGGTGACCAAGAAGGACTTTGTGATTTAGTATCCATTTTTATAGCAAATCATCACAGCTATAGAGTTTGTAATATGCATATGTAAAACTTGATCATTTCATGAAAGCAACAACATATTATCAGAGCAGTCTGACAGATCAGTTGATGTACTTATGGAAGGCCATCTTGTCGATGTAATTCATGAAAACAGCTCTGTGAAGAGCAATGCAGGTTAGTCATACCACTAGGTAGCCTAAAGAGCAGTGTGTCCAGTCTCCACCTCTGTGTGACCAGTGTCCAACCTCCAGTATGACCTTCATCACACCACACAGCATCGCAGAGAGTGGAGGTGAAACAGACAGAATCAAAAACAATGTCTCGACAAATGCAGCACAACATAATGATAATAAAGCCAACAAACCAAAGGCAGCGCACTGTGAGTCACACAAACCAATCTGGCCTTTGGCCTTGAGAGGAGGGCAGCCCACCAGCAGCTGAATATGATTAAAATATGAAACCAAGGGGAATCCCTTCAAATGGAACATTTTGACTTTGTTTCGATTTATTTCTGTAAGAGGCTGCCAGACAGAAGCAGAGAAGAGATGCCACCCAAAAACAATCCCTCTTGTCCTCCACCATTCCGTCCCTGAGCATCCCAGTGTAGGGGTAGACTATTGCTACCGGGGTCAGGCATTTCCCGACCCGTCAGATTTTCTCACGGATTTGTGCCCTTGGGACAGGCGGCGACTCCAACTAGCCCACTGACCCCGTTACATGAGCCGACCAATGGGATAGGAGTGTAGAACGGGCCTGAGAGCACAGGGTCATACTGTACTGCTGAGGGGCAGAGCACTCCATCCGCACTGAGAGCGCGCCACACATGGTTTAACACTGGATTAGTACGATTTTACATATAATCACATTTTCTATCAAAGTATCCAAACTATGATTCATTCCGAAATGAAGTAAAATAATTATAACACGAAATGTACCTTGTGAAAGATTTAGTAATTTGGCGTCTCAACAAAAAAGGTCTCATTAAATTACACTACATGATCAAAAGTATGTGGACATCTGCTCGTCAAACATCTCATTCCAAATTCATGAGCATTAATATGGAGTTGGTCCCCCCATTGCTGCTATAATAGCCTCCACTCTTCTGGGAAGGCTTTTCACTAGATGTTGGAACATTGCTGCAGGGACTTGCTTCCATTCAACCACAAGAGAATTAGTAAGGTCGGACACTGATGTTGGGCGATTAGGTCTGGCTCGCAGTCGGCGTTCCAATTCACCCCAAAGGTGTTCGATGGGGTTAAGATCAGGGTTCTGTGCAGGCCATGGAAAGCCATTTCATGAAGCTCCCGACGAACAGTTCTTGTGCTGACATTGCTTCCAGAGGCAGTTTGAAACTCGGTAGTGAGTGTTCCACTGAGGACAGACAATTTTTATGCTCTACGTGCTTCAGCGATCCTGTTCTGTCAGCTTGTTTGGCCAACCGCTTCGCGGCTCAGTCGTTGTTGCTCCTAGATGTTTCCACTTCACAAGAACAGCACTTACAGTTGACCGGGGCAGCTCTAGCAGGGCAGAAATTTGACAAACTGACTTGTTGGAAAGGTGGCATCCTATGACGGTGCCACGTTGAAAGTCACTGAGCTCTTCGGTAAGGCCATTCTACTATGTTTGTCTATGGAGATTGCATGTTTGTGAGCTTGATTTTATAAACCTGTCAGCAACAGGTGTGGCTGAAATAGCCGAATCCAGTAATTTGAAGGGGTGTTGACATACTTTTGTATATACAGTATAGTGTATATTATTGGCAAATCTTTTCATTGCATCTGTCAGCATCTTAAGTCTGTCATATCCCAGCAAACTACACAGTATATGGATCAGTTCTCAGTCCCATGCAGTTCCTCATCACATTACTATTGGACGAGGCCTATATACAGTTTACTGAAGGCGTACATGCCAATGTGTTGTAGTATTTGAAATTGCGATGGGGGATTTTTTTAAATCCTGATACACTCTGGTTGTTGTGTATTGATGTGAAGCTACACAGAAACAAGAATGTATGTTTAATACCTCTTGATCCATTTCACCTTTTGGTCTGGCAAAGATTATTACTTAATTTTTTCACTCTGCTGATTTAGTCATCTCAGGACATCCTGAGTTGTTTGTCCAGGGCTGGGGACTTAAGGGATATTAGATGTTTACATGAATGTTAACATAAAATACATTCTGGGCAAAACGTTTTTCTTATTAAAGAGTTTGTTTATGTACACTTCATTTGATTTATTTGAAATTCGAAGGGATCTGAAGTTGAACAGCTCTTTACTTTTTAAGAGGGTAATATAATAAGCTACAGCTATCTAGTTCACTAAGTCTCTTGGGAACCAAGTCTAAGTATGAGGCACTAAGTAACTATATTGTTTAACTCAAGTACTCGAAAATTGTTATTATACTTTGTCAATCAATCTCTTCTATTATGTGGTGATGTAAATTGACAGAAACTCTTGACCATGTTTCAGGTAAAATGGGATGCAACTATAGTTCAGATTATGATGATGACTGGATAGAGAACCTAGACGAAGTGTGTGACCACTGCAATTGCCCGATTCCCCCCAAGTCAGCTAAACTGGTGAGTGTGTTTCGACGGCGGCATAGCGTCTGGACGTGGCTGGGTAACTGAAAGAAATGTGCCAAAAGAATTCACTTTTTGTCCCGAATACAAAGTGTTATGTTTGGGGCAAATCCAATACAACATGTTACTAAGTACCACTTTCCATATTTTCAAGCAGAGTGGTGGCTGCATCACGTTATGGGTATGCTTGTAATCGTTAAGTACTGGGGAGTTTTTCAGGATAAAAATTAACAGGATGGAGATAAGCACAGGCAAAATCCTTGAGGAAACCCTGGTTCAGTCTGCTTTCTTCCAGACACTGGGAGATTAATTCACCTTTCAGCAGGAAAATAACCTTAAACACAAGGCCAAATCTACACTGGAGTTGCTTACCAAGAAGACAGTGAATGTTCCTGAGTGTCCGAGTAACAGTTTTGACTTAAATCTACTTTAAAATCTTTGGCAAAACCTGAAAATGTTTGTCTAGTAATGATGAACAACCAATCTGACAGCGCATGAAGAATTTTGAAAAGAATAATGGGCAAATGTTGCACAATCCAGGTATAGAAAGGTCTTGCCCAGAAAGACTTACAGCTGTAATCGCTGCCAAAGGTGATTCTAGCATGTATGGACTCAGGGGGTTGAATACTTATCTAATCAAGATATGTTAGTGTTTTATGTTTTATGAATTCTTTACAAATGTTCACATTTTTCTTCCACTTCGACATTACAGAGTATTTTGTGTAGATCATTGACCAAAAAATTACAATTAAATCCATTTTAATCCCACTTTGTAACACAACAAAATGTGGAAAAAGTCAAGCGGTGTGAATACTTTCTGAAGGCACTGTAGATTACAAATACAGGAGAAGAGCACATGTGAATGCCATTTTGTGGTGGGTCAGTTTGTTGGCACAAAGTAAACATTACGTAAAACCTGTTAAATGAAATTTAATCTTAATCTGGTTAAGGTGAAATTGTTTTCTACCGTCAATTAAATTGTAAGTGTTACTGTTCTCATGCAAATAACAACTTGAACTTCCATATTGTTAGTACACTGAATGACAATCTTTGAATTCTCAAGTGGAAACCTAGGTTATTTTACTGAACCTTAACCTGCTTTGCTCTTATCAGTACATAGATCAACTGATCCCATACCCCTCTCATCTCACGCCTCCCTCTTCCCCTCTACCAGGTATGTTCTTATACATGAATATGTGGGTAAATATGTGCCATCTTCTTGTGGGTCAAATCTGATCATTACGGTTTATGTTTTCCTAACCCATGCGGGTGTTGTGTTGTGCAGATAACCTGGTGGTTGCCATATACAGCTATGAACCCAACCACAGTGATGACCTGGGATTTGAGAAGGGAGACAAGCTGAAGATCCTCAATAAGTAAGAATAGGGGAGGATGTGTGATGATGCCATTTACTTTTTAGAGGATGTGGTATATTTGTGTAGGTATGCAAAAGTGTGTAGTTGTTTGACAAAGCATGACACATTGCCAAGGCTTGGAAAGTATGATATAGTGAGATAGTGTGTGTTAGTTAGAACAGCTACACTACATGTAAGTGTTGTTGTTGTGTGTGCTGTCTAGGGACGACCCGGAGTGGTTCATGGCAGAGTCGCTCATCACAGGCCAGAAGGGCTTCATCCCATACAACTTTGTGGCCCCCCTGAACTCCATGGAGATGGAGACGTAAGTCAATTCAGAAAGTCAAATAACTGTATTTCAAGTCACGTAGGAAGAACATACATCACCCAACAGCGTCTAACTCAACCCCAACACCATCTCCCCATACACAACAGTCAACACCCGTTAAGGGAAAGGGATGTGGTTTTGTTTGAAGTTCTACGCCTGTTTCTTGTGTTTCAGATGGTTTTTCAAGAACCTCTCCAGAAACGATGCCATGAGGCTCCTGCTAGCTCCGGGTAACACACAGGGCTCCTTCATGGTCAGAGAGAGTGAGACCACCAAAGGCTCCTTCTCCTTGTCTGTCAGGGAATTTGATCCGAACACGGGAGACACGGTCAAGCACTACCGAATCCGCAACTTGGATACTGGTGGTTTCTACATCACCACAAAGATATCCTTCAACTCCCTGAAAGAGCTGGTCCAGCATCACTCACGTACGTGCTATGACTCACATCCTGTCTGAACTCCTGGAGCGATGCCTCCAGTCAGAACACAATAATATACATCAGCCAAACAATACATATAGCTTTGGTACCAAAAACCATTACCATACCATCAATAGTGCACATACTCGTCTGTTTTAAAATGTGAACTGTATAAGGTGGCATTGTTTGACCTTTGACTCTGCTTGTGTTGTATGTGTCTGCAGGTGAGGCGGATGGCCTGTGCACCCGGTTGATGAAGCCCTGCCAGTCCCGTGTGCCCCAGAAACCCTGGTGGCAGGACGAATGGGAGATCCCCCGAGAGTCCCTCAAGATGGAGCGCCGGCTCGGGGCCGGGCAGTTTGGGGAAGTCTGGATGGGTGAGTAAAGGAAATATTGTACTTTTTACTCCATACATTTTCCTTGACACCCAAAGGTACTCGTTACATTTTGAATGCTTAGCAGGACAGGAATAGTCAAATTCACACACATATCAACAGAACATCCCTGGTCATCCATACTGCCTCTGATCTGGCAGACTCACTAAACACGCATGCTTCGTTTGTAAATTATGTCTGAATATTGGAGTGTGCCCCTGGCTTTCCATAAATTTAAAAAACAGGAAAGTATATTTTAAACCAAATACTTTTATACTTTTACTCAAGTAGTATTTTACTGGGTGACTTTTACTAGTCCTCTTTTATTAAGGTATTTTTACTTTTACTCAAATATGACAGTTGGGTACTTTTTCCACCACTGTTCAGGCTATATACAACCTACAACCACAGTGGACATTTTCAGAATACAAATGAGTGTGTTGGTTTACATAGATGCCCTAGATATAAAGCAACCAGTTGCTCAATCTGGCTTTGGGCCTGTCACTCTGTGTCTGCCAGAGCAGCTTTAGTTTAGGCTTTAGTTCTGCATTGTGTGTAATTTCCTAAATACTGCCATGACTGCACGGCTTGTTTGAGCTGGTATAAAGTCTCTTGGGATTGATGTCAGGTATCAGTTGGATTATGCAAGAGACAGTGAGCATTCTAGGTTGAAGATCTAGTCAAAATCCAGAGTCTGTAGCTAAGTCTCTCTGAAGCTCTTCACATGTCTATATTAGTTCATACATGTATGTCTATATTACAATATTTACTATCGCCTCCCATTGTGACCCTAAAGTCAAACATTACACAAGAAACTTCAATGTCTTGATGGTGAGAATATATTTTAATGTAATCTAAACCCTCCACGCTATTTTTCCAGTGGAGGGGGAGATTTCCCTATCGTCCATCTTCATGTGTGTGAACACAATGCTACATTCAAAACAACCCCCTGTATCAGAGCTCAAAATAGCCTGCCATGGAACTTTGTATTAACAACTTCCTCCTGCATGCGATCTTGGCAACATATTAGTTTTTCCTTTCCTCATCCGAACAGCAGCAACTGAATACACCCACATCGTTGGGGTGATTGTTGTTCCACATTAAATGTTTATCCATGCATGTCAGATTGGAAAAAAGTTCATCACCATTTTTGTTTTAGATAAAATGTTGAGAAGAATGCTTTCAATAACAAAACAAGTTGATTCTCACCATTACAGCTTAGGTTATACAACTCAGCTAGTTGAGAGTGACCGAGAGTGAACTTGCATGTCCTCAAGTGACACTGTCATAGGCCTACACATCGTATACTACACTACTGAATAATAACACTGTAGTGTGATAGTAGTATTACTATATACTGTATATTTATTTACTGTATCACCAATGGCCTTCCTCTATGCTGCAGGTCTGTACAACAACCACAGACGGGTGGCCATTAAGAACCTGAAGGTGGGCACCATGTCCGTGGCTGCCTTCCTGGCCGAGGCCAACCTGATGAAGGAGCTGCAGCACCCGCGCCTGGTGCGCCTCTTCGCCGTGGTAACCCAGGAGCCCATCTACATCATCACAGAGTTCATGGAGAACGGTGGGTGTCACTGTCTAGGATTACATTGTTATTAGGCTAATGGTCAATGCTCATCTTTCAGGGTAAGACTAACTCCCTATACAATAGGTAACCTTGACTCTATTCTATTCAGTTCTGTTCTTCTATTTTGGTGAACCTGAGGCACTTGCGTTAACTAAAATAATCAAATCAACAAACGTGAACTTTAACTCTGTTTTCCCTGACCAGCCGGGGCCTCTGATGTCTACACACCAAACGGAAGTCTGTTCTGACTGGAAAAGAGTGATGTCAAATAGGAGAGTGGTGATTCACCGTCTCATTGTTCAGTGATGGGGCCTGTGTCGACCCCCATGGGCGCGTGGCTCCATTCCAGTGTCAGTACACAGACCACCCCCCCAGACCCCATAATCCCCCAGTCAGACGAGGCCTTTCAGCCACTGTCCAGTGACTACTCTCTTTCTCTCCTCACACAACAAAGAGAGAGGCTGCCTGTAAAAGGGTAGCAAACCCAGACCAACAAAAATGTCACCATGGTTACAGGTGCACTGCACAGACTGAAAACGTAACTTCATAGAATAACAACAATATGTTCTCTCCAGTAGCCTCTGTCTTAACCTCTGACTACTGTTAGTATATCCCCTGCATGTTTTCACATTGCCCTTGTAACAGTTTAGCTTCCGTCCCTCTCCTCACCCCTACCTGGGCTCAAACCAGGGGCCCTCTGCACACAGACAACAGTCACCCTCGAAGCATCGTTACCCATCGCGCCACCATAGCCGCAGCCCTTGCAGAGCAAGGGGAACAAACACTTCATGTCTCAGAGCGAGTGACGTCACCGATTGAAACGCTATTAGCGCGCACCACTGCTAACTAGCTAGCCATTTCACATCGGTTACACTCACCCCCCTTTTGACCTCATCCTTTTCCGCAGCAACCAGTGATCTGGGTCAACAGCATCAATGTAACAGTTTAGCTTCCGTCCCTCTCCTCGCCCCAACCTGGGCTTGAACCAGGGACCCTCTGCACACATCAACAACTGACACCAACGAAGCATCATTACCCATCGCGCCACAAAAGCCACGGCCCTTGCAGAGCAAGGGGAACAACTACTTCAGGTCTCAGTGCGAGTGACGTCACCGATTGAAACGCTATTAGCGCGCACCACCGCTAACTAGCTAGTCATTTCACATCGGTTACACCCTCAAAGTTTGTTGTTGCCTTTTTGAAGTCCTTACATTGCGATAGACAATAACAAAGCACATTGGAAGACACTGTCACTGGTGCATCAACATCTTCAGTATGTAAGTGCTCCGAGCTAGTGAATGTCGGGCCTTTGTATAGTCCTCTATAAGCTGTCTCTTTGTATGTGATTCACGTGTTCACAGATACAATTGTTGCCTCTGTTGTCACTAGAAAGGACGGCTTGATGTTCCCATCCTCTCAATTTGTCCTTTTTTTTATCACTGAAGATACAACCGGAAAATTACAGGCGTGGCACCCTTAACATCCCCTGCAACCTTGGTTTATACCGTGACCTTGGCTTCCACCGCGACCTTGGCGCACATACATCAAAGGAGTCCTTCTGGAATGAAGCACAGAAGCCTGTTGCCTTTCTTTCCTGGAACAGTCATTCCTCTTTTCTTAAGGCAATTCCTGCTGCTAGCCTTGGCTGGCTGAGGTCCTGTGGCATCGTTCTGTTCTAATCAAACACAACATAGAGATGGAGGAGCCATGGCCTGTCAAATAGAAGCCATGCATCACATTGACTGAAGGTGAACGAACTTCCCGTGAATGTTAATTTTCTAATTTAAAAATCTATGTCTGAGACATCTAAATGTAGTTTGAATGGCAGTGTTGAGTGTCATTGATCTTTCCCACAAGGAATTTCACTGAACATAGTTTGAGATAACATTATCTGTATCTTATAATAATTCCACCTACATTTTTTTAGGTCTTGCCAATTCATTGATAAAATGTTTATTACATTCTAAAATATGTGAGAATAACGTGGACATTGCCTGACTAAATAGATTGAATGCATGCATGCTGATTTTTCTGTAGCCTATGTGGCCGACACAGAGACACATAATAAACCCATGAATAGCGGTAGCATTCATCTCAACATTTGAATCTCATCATCACTTTTTATAATGACAGTGACCAAAAAACGGGTAATTTTTTTAGTGGATGGATTTGTATTGGACGCCAACTTGAAACCAACATTAGGTGTCGTCCTCATAATAACCACACTTGGTTTTACCGCAACAGAGTAGTGCAACACCCTTTAAATGAAGTGACGGGAAACAAACGAAAGTGGCCACATCGCTCACAAAAACTGATCAAAAATGTAATCACGGGTAATTATAAAGGGAGCAGGAGAACTTATAAATTGGCTACAATAATTACAATAACTTTTCAAGCACCAAGGAAATGTCTGATTTTCAAGGGTTGGCCTATTCCAGTACAAATTCATGTTCAATAGTCTAATTCAAGCCCCTTGTATTGTTTAAAATTGCAGGTGTAACATGGAAAACAAAATGTATTTATCATGTTATTTCATTAATAGATCATATTATGAATAAGCCCACTAGACTGGGTAATTTGTTGTCATTATATCCAGAATAATTCATAGGAATAGCGTTGGGTGTTGCTCAATAGTCTGTCCTATACAATTGTGCACAGTAGACTCGGTGTCCAAACCCGAGGTACCAAAACATAAGAAAACATGAACTCCTTACCTTGATGATTTCTCTGTTAAACCTAACGAGACCCTGCTGTAAATGAAACAGACAACAACAGATGATCAGCATCAGTTCTCTAGGGATATTAGATTCAATGTGTATCCAGGCACAACATATATTCTGGACATTCCTCACAAACACCTTTTTTTCCATCACTTGGGCTGTTGTTGCATCACTTGCCCTATCACAACAGTTGTTCGTCACTTGACTGTCAATCGGAAAATTCCTTCCTGGATCAGATGATCCACACGGGTCCGGTGTGGCTCAGTTGGTAGAGCATGGTGTTTGCAACGCCAGGGTTGTGGGTTCGTTTCCCACGGGGGACCAGGTGGACCAGTACGGAGAAAAAAATGTATGATATGTAAGCATTCACTACTGTAAGTCGCTCTGGATAAGAGCGTCTGCTAAATGACTAAAATGTGAAATGTTAAAATGTTAAGTGTGAAAATATCACAGCTTAACTAACCAAATGGCATTCAACAAGTATTATGCAAAATTACTGAAGAACCACATTAATGACAGTATCGATTTAGGTTTTAAGTATCAAGGTAAGGTGGCTTTTTTGGTTAGATGCACTCGATTTTGCAATGCCTACATTATTTTGGATTTGTGTGCCCATGAAAACTGTTTTCATGCCATACCATAAGGAGACACTAAATGTTATGTAGTTACACTGCATTTCTGATATCTCTATACAACAAACTGTCCAACAGCTAGATCCATGATTCTTACACGGTTCAAGTTAAATGTATAATTTAACTGATTAATGCTTAATATATGTATAACGACAACTTACACTGCCATAAATGCAAGGATTTTGGACAAATCCTTGAAGACACCAACCATGATAAAGGGTTAAACAGGTTTTAAATCAACTCTTGAATTGTATTGACTATAGCTATGATCCCCTTATATCTTAATGTAATGTCATGAAGAAAAACATTTGCTGATTATTATCAATGACTTATCAACAGCTGTAACAAGTTGTCCAGTGTAGGAAATATTCACTGGTACCCTAGTTTATAGAAAGACCCATATGTCATTTTAATTACTTGATCACACTTTATTACAGGCGCTCTTGTAGATTTTCTCAAGACGTCCGAGGGATCCAGAATACCCATCAACACCCTCATAGATATGGCGTCTCAGGCAAGTCCCCTGCACTTTACTTCAATCTCAATAGCTCTCTATACACTGTCTCCCAAACTCTGTCTCACTATCCCCTCCATTCGCTCTTTCATTTTCTATTCTCTCTGTATGATCCTCGTCGACAGGAAACAGCCCTTGCTATTATGAGGCTTACACTAATCTCACTGTAACAATGGAGACCCCTGTGTGAGGTTTATTAACAATAACACCATAAGTCTAGACACCTTGACACAAATCTAACTGTGTCACCACCACTGTGTTACTCACCTCTTGAACTTCATAAGATCAAGAAAGCAGTTCTATTGCTGTTTGAGCCTCTCGTATAAGGACAAATTACTTATGAATAGTTTGACGGTCAAATATTGGGCCAAAGATGGGAGAACATCTGCTTACACCAACATCTAATTTAATTGGGCTACACTAACGTAATGTTATGGTTCAATTATATTAAAAAACACGAGCTGGCGCACACCCAGAATAATAGTTTGTGTGGAGGTGCTGACTAACGGCGAATAAACTAGAAACTATCAAAATAAAGAAAGTCTCACACTCCATGTATAACCTCCCAGCAATTGAATGGGTATTTACCAACGTTTCGGCATCACTGTGCCTTCTTCAGGGTTCAGCCACATGGAGGTGTAATGGGGTTACAGGGATGTCAACTAGCCAAGCTCAGAGTACTCTCAAAGCCGCCTGTTGCAGAGGAAGAGCCGACTCTATGGAAGGTATTATGGAAAAAGACAACGTTCCTGAGCAATGGCTAGAACACTGATGGCATTCAGCATCATACGTTGCTGTGAGCACGTAGTGAGTCCTGTAAGAAATGACTCTGGCCCAACAGTGGAAACTCTGTCTATTGTATCGTGCTATTGAGAGCAGGGCTGCCTGTTTACAGCCAGAAGATCTTCACATCAACTGAAAGTGAGGGCAGAGGGGCATCTAAGATAGTTAGGGCTAGGGTTAGGGTTACTGCCAGGTTAGGGTCGGGGCTTCTTGAAGATGAAGACTTTGTGTTATACTGTGTTTTTTGTGTGACGTGAAAGACAGTGAAACAACATGAACCCTAGAGCTAGTGAGTGAAGATTTAGACATTTTTGGGCATGATGATGAGGTCAAGTTCATACAACACACGCACCTCTCGGTTTTCTCCCAAGGACCTCGGGCCCCATGACGCCTATTACGTCTGAAATATGCACCAATTTCTGCCTAAACACACACACACACACACACACACACACACACACACACACACACACGTACATGAAGGGGGCGGTGAGAACACACTCATTGCTACCACAGAAAACTTGCACACTCTTACCATCATATGTTTCATAATCATACTCATTTTTCTCACACAGGAAATGTTATGGTTTTACCTTTATTAAAAATTAATTTAGGGAAAAGACAAATATGATTAGATCAGCCACAATTATAACCTGCCTGTGAAAACTGAGTGGAGCACCGAGGTGAGGAACAGAGATTTGACCTGGGAAAGTGGGAACCTCCCTGTCACAGGAATCTTCCTCTGCCCTGTCTGTCTCTAATACACACAAACACGCGTGTGTGCGCACTCGCACGCGCACACACACACACACAGAGTGTATTCATAAGTCTTTGCTAGGTAAAGCCCTGCCTTATCTCAGCTCACTGGTCACCATAGCAGCACCCACCCGTAGCACGCGCTCCAGCAGGTATATTTCACTGGTCACCCCCAAAGCCAATTCCTCTTTTGGCCACCTTTCCTTACAGTTCTCTGCTGCCAATGACTGGAACGCACTGCAAAAATCACTGAAGCTGGAGATTCATATCTCCCTCATTAGCTTTAAGCACCAGCTGTCAGAGCAGCTCACAGATCACTGCACCTGTACATAGCCCATCTGTAAATAGCCCATCTGTAAATAGCCCATCCAACTACCTCATCCCCATACTGTTATTTTATTTTTTTATTTTGCTCCTTGCACCCCAGTATCTCTACTTGCACATTCAACTTCTGCACATTTATCACTCCAGTGTTTAATTTCTATATTGTAATTATTTAGCCACTACGGCCTATTCATTGCCTTACCTCCCTTATCCTACCTCATTTGCACACAATGTATATAAACTTTTTCTATTGTATTACTGACTGTATGTTTGTTATTCCATGTGTAACTCTGTGTCGTTGTTTGTGTCGCACTGCTTTGCTTTATCTTGGCCAGGTCGCAGTTGTAAATGAGAACTTGTTTTCATCTAGCCTACCTGGTTTAATAAAGTTGAAAAAATAAATAAATAAATCCTTCCTTATGTTGTACTGCCTACTGCAGGTGGCTGAGGGAATGGCCTACATTGAAGAGAAGAACTACATCCATCGGGACCTACGAGCAGCAAACATCCTGGTGTCTGATGAGCTCATCTGTAAGATTGCTGACTTTGGACTCGCAAGACTCATTGAGGACAACGAATACACAGCCAGAGAGGGTAGAAGGACATTCCTTAGTTTACACTATAAAAATGGATGTGCTTGAATGTTCTGAGTGCTTTCTTCTTTGCCAGGAACTCTCTCTGTACTATAGCCCCACCAAGTGTTCATGTAGAATGCATTGGGTGCTATTGAAATGAACATAATCATAAAGTAAACCTATTTCACTTTTCAGGTGCCAAATTCCCCATTAAATGGACAGCACCTGAAGCTATAAACTACGGAACCTTTTCCATCAAGTCAGATGTGTGGTCTTTTGGGATCCTCTTGACAGAGATAGTGACGTATGGTCGTATCCCATATCCAGGTATTTGACTGAGGATACTCCACACCATTCTCCAAATAGCACCTGTATACAGTAATACTCAAAAATCACATATTTTGTTCACCAAAATACAACACTTTTCCCATATAATCAGCCAGACTGCATCCCCATCTCTTGTCTTCTCCCACTGTCAGGCATGAGTAACCCAGAGGTGATCCAGAACCTGGAGCGCGGCTACCGGATGCCCCGATCAGAGGACTGCCCTGAAGGTCTGTACAACATTATGAAACTGTGCTGGAATGAGAGCCCAGAGAACCGGCCAACCTTTGAGTATCTGAGGAGCGTTCTGGAGGACTTCTTCACAGCAACAGAGGGGCAGTACCAAGAACAGCCTTGCTAAGGCATACAGACATGGGATAGGAGAGGTCATGACAGACATTAACTCCAACTGTTAAAACAGAGATATAATCCCAGTTAATATGCTTTTGATACTGTCTGTCTGAGAACCTTGCCGGATCTCCTTTCAAAACACACTTTGTAATGTTAGGCTCTGTAGACAGACAGATAAACACCTAATACTTTGAAGAAGGATGCAACGAAAGCATATATAGTGTAACATTTTTGAAGGCTCAAGGAAGATACCACAGTACTTCTGTATCCTCCAATTTCTTTGACATTTCATGTTATTTGTTCCATTTTGTACTGTTTTGATATTGCTATAATCTATTTGTATATTTTGCTATGCGTTTGAAGACTATAAATGGAAGATGACATGATGTATCTTACAAAAGCACACATGTTAGGCCTACTCTGTTAATTTACCTGTTAATGCCATTGACAAAAATTCATATGAAAGGTCAATGATGCTCATTAAATAAAAAGTAAAGTAAAACATAAAAAGGAATGTAAACATGAGCAATAAGTGTTTTATTTTTAAGATCCCTACCTGAAATCCAAACCGTCCTTGTTGTGGCGGGATGCGTCTGCAACGCCGTCTACATCGTAAACTACGACTTGATTGGTTCAAGTGACGTTCTACAAAGTACCCGATTGTATACACCCCTTTTCCCAAGTACAGCTGCCGCTTTTCTAACCCACTGTAGTCTGATGTAAAATGGCGCTGAGTTCTCAAGGAACAAAGAAAAAAGTTTGCTACTATTATGATGGTAAGTACTCATTTTGTTATACATCGAGTTATTGTACAATGTGCCATGTTAAAGTGGTGGAAATGGTCAGATTTGTTGTGGTCAGATTAGCTAGCTAACTTCGATGTGCAAACGTGCAGCATCTCTAGCTAGCTAACGTTAGCTTTGTGAAAGAGCGAGGCATTTCCAAATTCTGTACGTTGATCTTTGAGAAAATGCTGACTATTGCCAAATATTATTCTCCATTTTGTAATAACGTCAAGTTACTTGTCCAGAATGTATCTTTTCGGTCCTTGATAGCTAGCCTGTACAAAGGTAGAACCGATTAGTTAGCCATCTAATTAGCTTATGCAAGCATTAGAATCCACAAAAACACTAAGCTAGCGCTACATTAGCTAGCTATACTAGCAAGCTAACAACGTTAGCTACTAGCTAACCTATTTCACTTCCTAGACTTAATAAGCTTGCGATTTATAGTGATTTTCTACCAAAAAAATGCATACAGTTTCGTTGCATTGGCCAGATTGCTTGCTTAGTGGCCGTCCATTCTCCTCACATGTGCATAGGTTGGTCAGAAGTGTTACAATTAAAGTGATACGAAGGGATTTTGGATAAAGGGCCTCGTTTCCTAAATGGTCATAGCTAGAAGGGATCCAACTTTTGTCAGAATTGACTTTTCATAGCAGGTTTAGGAGAATACACGTAGTAGATGAGGGTTTGGAAAAGAGTTTGGGTTAGCGAAAACGCAACAACAACAAAAATATCAAGTTTTGAATGCATTTGACATGCTGTTTCCCAAGTATATATGACCGCCGAAATTCCGGGTAGTATCTCTTCAATCAATGAAAATATTGTTTGTTACTGCAAATCACTTTTGGTCCATACACAGTTTTAGAAGGTGTTATGGCGGGTGCAGTGAAATGCTGATGTTCAATCAATACAGTAAATGTAAAACAAGTGTATATATATATATACACACACACACACACGACCAGTCAAAAGTTTGGACCTACATTTTTTTTGGAACGAGTAGGTAATACTATTTTCTACAATGTAGAAAAATAGTGAAGACATCAAAACTATTAAATAACACACATGGAATCATGTAACTAAAGTGTAAAACAAATCAAAATATATTTTTTATTTTAGATTCTTCAAAGTATTGTCTTGACAATAGCTTTGCACAGTCTTGGCATTCTCTCAACCAGCTTCACCTGGAATGCTTTTCTAACAGTCTTGAAGGAGTTCCCACAAATGCTGAGTACTTGTTGGCTGCTTATCTTTCACTCTGTGATCCAACTTATCCCAAACCATCTCAATTGGGTTGAGGCCAGGTCATCTGATGCAGTACTCCATCACTCTCCTTCTTGGTCAAATAGCCCTTACACAGCCTGGAGGTGTGTTGGGTCATTGTCCTGTTGAAAAACAAGTGATGGCCCCCACTAAGCGCAAACCAGATGGGAGGTGTATTGCTGCAGAATGCTGTGGTAGCTATGCTAGTTAAGTGTGCCTTGAATATTAAATAAATCACTGACAGTGTCACCAGCAAACACCATCACACCTCCTCCATGCTTTGCTGTGGGAACCACACATGCGGAGATCATCCGTTGACCTACTCTGCGTCTCACAAAGACACGGCGGTTGGAACCAAAAATCTCAAATTTGGACTCGGACCAAAGGACAGATTTCTACCGGTCTAATGTCCATTGCTTGTATTTCTTGGCCCAAGCAAGTCACTTCTTCTTATTGGTGTCCTTTACAAGTGGTTTCTTTGCAGCAATTTGACCATGAAGGCCTGATTCACAGTCTCCTCTGAACAGTTGATGTTGATGTCTGTTACTTGAACTCTTGTACGACTGCACATGAAGAAACTTTCAAAGTTCTAGAAATGTTCCAGTTTGACTGACCTTCATGTCTTAAAGTAATGACGAACTGTCATTTCTCTTTGCTTATTTGAGCTGTTCTTGCCATAATATGGACTTGGTATTTTACCAAATATGGCTATCTTCTGTATACTACCTTGTCACAACACAACTGATTGGCTGAAACACATTAAGAAGGAAAGAAATTCCATAAATTAAGGCACACCTGTTAATTGAAATGCATTCCAGATGACTACCTCATGAAGCTGGTTGACAGAATGCCAATAGCGTGCAAAGCTGTCATCCAGGTGGCTACTTTAAAGAATCTCAAATAGAAAATACATTTTGATTTGTTGAACACTTTTTTTTGGTTACTACATGATTCCATGTGTTATTTAATACTGTTGTCTTCGCTATTATTCTACAATGTAGAAAATAGCAAAACATTATGAGCAGGTTTGTCCAAACTTTTGACTGGTACTGTATATATTTTTAATAATCAAATGAAGTACAGCAGTAGATAAAGGCTATGCTGTACAGAACAATTTGCTAAGATGCATTCATTGGACATCTGCTGATGTCCACTTTCTTCCTTCAAAGGTGATGTTGGGAATTACTACTATGGCCAGGGGCATCCCATGAAGCCACACCGTATCCGCATGACACACAACCTCTTGCTGAACTACGGTCTCTACAGAAAGATGGAGATATACGTATGTTAAATCCTGGAACTATTCATAAGAGCAGCAGAAAGCCTGCAAACTCAGTAGTTCTGAATGGAGAGGTTAATACCTAGGTAGTGAGGTGTCAGTAACTGATCTTCTCCCTGTCTGTCTCAGCGACCTCACAAAGCCAATGGAGAGGAGATGACCAAGTACCACAGTGACGACTACATCAAGTTCCTGCGTTCCATCCGGCCTGACAACATGTCGGAGTACAGCAAACAGATGCAGAGATGTGAGTTTTAGGCAGAGAGGATGTCATGTCTCAATATACCTATACATTTGAGCAGTAGCCCATGAAAAGTCAGAAATAAATACTTTGAAAAGCCTCTAGGCCAGCTTTGTCCTTGTGTTTTTGCTGCTTTTGAGATTAACACATTTTCTGCAATTCTCACACAGTTAACGTTGGTGAGGATTGCCCTGTGTTTGATGGCCTGTTTGAGTTCTGCCAGCTCTCAACAGGAGGCTCTGTTGGTAAGTTAATATACAGGTGTAGGTTTTAGATGAGACACATTTTGCCTGGATAGTTTGAATATTCTCTGGCTTACTTGGCCTCTTCTGTGGCTGTCCATTACAAGAATGTAGCCATAGTTTCATGCTCTCTGATTGATTCTGATTGGCTTCTCTTCCCCTGTGTTTTAGCTGGAGCTGTGAAGCTAAACAAACAGCAGACAGACATTGCCATTAACTGGGCCGGAGGCCTCCATCACGCCAAGAAGTCTGAGGCGTCAGGTTTCTGCTATGTGAATGACATTGTGCTCGCCATTTTGGAGTTACTGAAGTGAGTAGAACTGCTCCACTGCAGTTCATCAAGTTTGTGAAATGTAGGGAATGATATACCCTACGGATCTCAATAGTAACTTCACTTTGGGACACTGCAGGTACGCCATATTTAGGAGATTTTTCTTCAACCTGTTGATGGTAAATCTTCTCTTCCCCCAGATACCACCAGAGAGTTCTGTACATAGACATTGACATTCACCATGGAGATGGAGTGGAGGAAGCGTTCTACACCACAGACCGGGTTATGACTGTGTCCTTCCACAAGTACGGAGAGTACTTCCCCGGCACTGGAGACCTGAGGGTGAGGCTGTCATGTCATCAGGGGATGCAAATTGGTGGCATTGTTTATTAAATGATGTCCAAAGGATAGATTTAATTCATACTTAGAAAACTTCACAGCCTGGTGAAATGTAGTTTCATAATTGCTTTGTTGGTCAACTTTGCAGAGCTTGTGCCCACATTTGTAGTTGACTTTGTCTGCTTTGTTATCTCAAGGATATTGGCGCAGGGAAAGGCAAGTACTATGCCGTGAATTACCCTCTGAGAGATGGGATAGATGACGAGTCTTACGAAGCCATATTCAAGCCTGTAAGTATACTAACTTATCTTGGCTGTATTTAATCTCTCCCCTCTGTAACTCAAACAGACCCAAGTGTAGATAGACCACATTCTACTTCCCATGTAGCCAACCAAGCTCTTCTCTGTCATGGTACCCCAATGGTGGAACCAGCTTCCAGAAGCACCTGAAAGGGAAAGGGGGATACCTAGTCAGTTGTACAACTGAATGCATTCATCTAACTGTCGTTCTGGGTAAGAGCTTCGGCTAAATGACTAAAATGTCAATTTAATTTGTCTGTGTGTGCAGATCATGACTAAAGTGATGGAGATGTACCAGCCTAGTGCAGTGGTTCTTCAGTGTGGAGCTGACTCTCTCTCGGGAGACAGGCTTGGCTGCTTCAATCTCACCATCAAAGGCCATGCTAAGTGTGTGGAGTACATGAAGAGCTTCAACCTGCCCCTGCTGATGCTGGGTGGTGGAGGCTATACCATCCGGAACGTGGCCCGCTGCTGGACCTATGAGACAGCCGTGGCCCTAGACAGCTCCATACCAAACGGTGAGCTCTCCTGCTGCAAGCTATACAAAAATAAATGGTTGCACATACATTTTTGGGGCCCTGAAGGTGGCAGTGTTGGGGTTTTACCCAATAAATTACTGGGAGTTTATATATAGTGTGCGACTTAGTGTTTTATAGCTTTATAGTTTATTTGCTGTTAGCACCTCTACACTAAATACTTTTCACTGGGTGTGCTCCAGCTTCTTATTAGTCATCCTGCTGCACTATGTACTTTTACTTTCTAGTGTTACTATGTTTACAGTAGTATTTGACAGGTCTGAGGGGCATGAGTGTTTTAGGATAGATTCCACTACAGTAGACGTATGTCACTGCGTTGATAACATGCATTTTTCTCCACAGAGCTTCCATACAATGATTACTTTGAGTACTTTGGGCCAGACTTCAAACTGCACATCAGCCCCTCTAACATGACCAACCAGAACACCAACGACTACCTGGAGAAGATCAAGTGAGTCGTTGACCACACTTTATTGTGCTCTTTATGCCTACTGTACGTAATTAGAACAGTATTTTTGTTCACTATCATACTATATTAGTCATAATGAAGTAATGTCTTTAGATTTGGGTCATAAACAGTAACCGTTATGTAAACTAGTTATTGACGAGGTAATTTCAGATACCGCATAGGTCATATTACGGCACTTGTTATACATATTATCCCTGACCTTGAGACGTGTATCTATGACGGTATTTTTGCCACTGTTAGTTGACGTGATGTCACGTAGGTTAATGCGTCTCACGTGTATGTGTCCATTCAGGCAGCGTCTGTTTGAGAACCTTCGAATGCTGCCCCACGCCCCCGGGGTCCAGATGCAGGCCATCCCGGAAGACGCGGTGCAGGAGGACAGTGGAGACGAGGAGGAGGAAGACCCTAACAAACGCATATCCAGTAAGTCCCCTGTCCAAATGTTTAGACCTGACTGACAATGAAAAGAAGTCTGTCAAATACAGTGCAATTGGAAAGTATTTAGACCGCTTAACTTTTTCCACAGTTACATTACAGCCTTGTTCTAAAATGTATTAATTTTTTTTTACCCTCAATCTACACACAATACCCCATAATGACACAGTGAAAAGTTTTTTTGAAATGTATAATAAAAAAAAAAACATGCCTTAATTACGTATTCAGACCCTTGGCTATAAGACTTGAAATTGAGCTTAGGGTGCATCCTGTTTCCATTAATAATCCTTGATGTTCCTACAACTTGATTGGAGTCCACCTGTGGCAAATTCAATTGATTGTACATGGTTTGGGAAGGCACACACCTGTCTATATAAGGTCCCACAGTTGACAGTGCATGTCAGAGAAAAAAACCAAGCCATGAGGTTGAAGGAATTGTCCGTAGAGCTCTGAGACAGGATTGTGTCTGCACAGATCTGAGGAAGGGTACCAAAAAAATGTCTGCAACATTGAAGGTCCCCAAGAACATAGTGGCCTCCATTCTTAAATGGAAGAAGTTTAGAACCACCAAGGCTCTTCCTAGAGCTGGCTGCCCATCCAAATTGAGCGAGAAGGGCCTTGGTCAGGGAAGTGACCAAGAACCCGATGGTCACTCTGACAGAGTTCCTCTGTGAAGATGGGATAAACTTCCAGAAGGACAACCATCTCTGCAGAACTGCACCAATCAGGCCTTTATGGTAGAGTGGCCAGATGGAAGCCACTCCTCAGTAAGAGGCATGACAGCCAACTTGGAGTTTGCCAAAAGGCACCTAAAGACTCTCAGACCATGAGAAACAATATTCTCTGGTCTGATGAAACCAAGATTGGCCTGAATGCCAAGTGTCACGCCTGGAGGAAACCTGGCACCATCCCTATGGTGAAGCTTGGTGGTGGCAGCATCATGCTGTGGGGATGTTTTTCAGCGGCAGGGACTGGGAGACTAGTCAGGATCGAGGGGAAAAATGAACAGAGCAAAAGTATAGAGATCCTTGATGAAAACCTGCTCCAGAGCGCTCAGGACCTCAGACTGGGGTGAACGTTCACCTTCCAACAGGACAATGACCCTAAGCACACAGCCAAGACAACGAAGGAGTGGCTTTGGGACCAGTCTCTGAATGTCCTTGAGTGGCCCAGCCAGAGCCCCGACCTGAACCCGATCGAATATCTTTGGAGAGACCCGAAAATAGCTGTGCAGCGACGCTCCCCATCCAACCTGACAGAGCTTGAGGATCTGCAGAGAAGAATGGGAGAAACTCCCCAAATACAGTTGTGCCAAACTTGTGTCATACCCAAGAAGACGAGGCTATAATCGCTGCCAAAGGTGCTTCAACAAAGTACTGAGTAAAGGGTCTGAATACTTATGTAAATGTAATACATATGCTAAAAAAGTTTTTGCTTTGTCATTATGGGGTGGTGACGATTTACTCCATTTTAGAATAAGGCTGTAACATAACAAAATGTGGGAAAAGTCCAGAGGTCTCCTTCCTGAATGCACTAAATGCAGTGAAATGTTGTTTTACAGGGTCAGCAATAGTAGTACAGTGCCCCTGGAGCAAATTAGGGTTAAGTGCCTTGCTCAAGGACACAGATTTTTGTTCACCTTTGTTTCGGTTACTGGTACAACGCTCTATCCTTTAGGGTATCTGCTGCCACAAGCCTACACGTTTTAAAATCTGACCAACACAGCCACAACACATGCTTCTCTTGGTAACACAATCTTTGCACCATTGGCATGCCTACTTTTTCTCAGAATTAACATGAGAAATATACCTTCTATATGCCCCCGCCACGCAAATCTTTGTCCGAGTTACTCACAGATGAGATGCTCATGTCCTCTTGTGCAGTTCGCGCCCATGACAAGAGGATAGCGTGTGACGAGGAGTTCTCAGACTCTGAGGACGAGGCTGAGGGTCAAGGGGGCGGACGGAGAAATACTGCCAGCTTCAAGAAAGCCAAGAGAACAAAGACTGAAGAAGACAAAGAAAAAGAGGGAGAAGAGAAGAAAGCAGGTGATGAAAAGAAAGCTGATGACAAGAAAGGTATCTCAATCAATTCTCTCTCATTTGTGTGGAATACTCTTGCTTTTTGTGTGGTGCACAACTGCAGTCATCTAACATTTTGAAGCCTTATAGACATTAAGTTCTAGATCAGGCATACCATGTCCCATTGAGGATAATTGTTTATTTGTTGCTTTATGATAGAAGTAAAAGAAGAAAAGGTGCCAGAGGAGGAGAAAATGGACACAACAAAGGGGTTAGCAAACGTTCATTTTAAATGTTTAGGGAATATCCGATAGTCAATGTGTTAAGTCATTTTCCCTCTGTTCAACAGGCCAAAAGAGGAGTCCAAGACACCGTGAGGAGCTCCTAGACATCTTTTTAAAGCAATCACACCTGGGCCCAGTTTCCCAAAAGCATCTGAAGACTAAGTTCGTTATAACGATATGGTTTATTTCGCTTTTGGGAAACCGGGCCCTGTTGAGAATAGTTCTGTTTGCCAGACCAGTCACCTTTACTGGCTGCTGCAAGGGAAAATCCCACCCCTCCAGATTGAAATGGGCTAAACATGTATTTTCTAGGACACTTAATGTTGCAATTTTTATAAGTACTGCTGTTTTTGTATGCTTTAAGCCCATTTCGCTTCATCCTATGAATACTACGCCCCTTACCCAAACAAATGTAGTCTACAGTATATTAAAGGCCTTTTTTAATTTAAATCATAGATATGTTGACATCTCTTGTACCCCCTTTTGTATTTTGTCGCACTGTTGTCCTGTGCCTTTGGAAACATAGTTGAAGCATGACATGATGTCCACTTCTCAAAGATGTATTCATTCTGTGTTACCGGCTAAAGCTACTCTGAGCAATATTGTCCGGAGGATAGAATTAACCTGAATACTACAGTACAGTATGTGATAAAACAGAAATAATCCCATGACTTCCATGTATTGTAGTTTGTATTTTTAAAGGTCATTGTTTAGTTCCAATAACTATTTAGGACCCAATTTCAATGAAATCAGTATTCCTGGATTATTTCCCTAGAACATGATGTTCAGCAATTGTATTTTGGTAAGGGCACATTCCTTTAAATTCAAGCCAAGCAAAAATGTCATGACATCTGATTTTATTCTGCAAACATGAAATTGAAGATGTCTTCCCAGGAGTGCTTACAAATATGAAGGGCCACACATTTGAAGACTAAGAAACCAATGCTATGAAAATCTACAGCTATATACTACGAATGCATTGAACATCTTCAGTTGCAAAACTACTTGATGTATTCTTTTTTGGTTTACATCTGTCCATCTTGTACATTAATTTCTAGTGGATAGACCATGTGTTCAAGAGGAACTAGCCTAATTAATGTAGCGAACTAATCAACAATGGCATTATTTTCAATTAACTCTGCAACTGCTCCAATATGACTTTCCATGTGCCAAAACATTTACATAGTAAAAGTGATTTCATGTTGAAGCCCTCAAATGGTATTCACTAAGATTGTTTTACAGCTTTTTAAAAAACGTTATCATTTACATGTGATACAGCACCTGTGATAATCTGAAGTACCTAAAAGGCCACTAGATGTCATGTGATACAGTTCTGGTAAACCTCAACCGTAATATACCCACCCTTTGCAACCCTACTCCTTTTCCATGGCAGGAGAAACAGGTTAAGTAAACAATATTTGCAGTGACACATCAAGAGGTTAGTCTTGAACATATTCCTTTCAAGAAACAGCAATCATGTGACAAGAACCTCAAATTTGGCCAGTTATTCAATAGCACTACCGCCAGTCAACATACAGGAACCATGGGTCCTGAACAGTCAGTGCAGATGGTGGATTAGTCCCTATAGTTCAGACCCATTCACTCGTCTCTGTCGGTGAGTCAGGCTTCAGCAGTTCATGTTGCTCTGCCGGCTCTGACTCAGGAGTAGGCGACACCGGTAACATTTCACCGGGAGTCTGAATGCGCACCTGCAACAAAGGGGTGTAAAAACATGATCCGCACACCCACACATTAGCTATAGTGAAACATGACACGCACATTAGTTATGAAACCTTAAGAGCAAAAATAGTTTCTATTGGACAAATTCAGGTAGGTCCCTCCTGTTTTGTAACAATAGGCATAATGAATATGCCCCCTGATCAGCAGACGGTCAGTAAAATGTTTAGCATTGCCGTTTGTAAGTGAAGACAAGACTTTGACCTGGATACGAACAAATGTCATCCAGACGCCTCAAGGCTGCATTAGCCAACACCAGAGAGCCGTATATAAAGCAGGCCCACACCTAGAGTTCAGCGCTTTAGATCTGAGAGCTAATACAAATCTTCAGGCCTCAGACAAGGTAACTCATGCATGTAAGGGTAGTTAACGTACCCTTCTGCCATTGACAATCTTCCTTCGTCTTCTGCACGTACAGAGGCGGAGGAAGGAGGTGCAGACAGCGAAACAGCGGCCTGAGAACACCACTTCCACCACACACATTAGAATGAGAGGAACCCACAGAATAATAGTAGTTTCCTAGGGAGAACAAAGGTGTGTTAGTACGGGCTTGTAAAGTATAAGTCTGTATGTAAACAAACAACCTCGCATTATTAAATTCTACTGTTGTGTGCATTTATTGAAGTTAAAAACATAAGTGCATGTCAATAGCTTTTGATTAAAATACTTACATAGATCCTTGTGGGGTCAAAGGGGCACTCGTTGACACTGGAGTAGCCAATCGC